>NW_022060275.1:0-300000 GCF_007364275.1 Archocentrus centrarchus | reverse complement strand
TAATACAGCTGTACTGTTGCAGTTGTTGTACCTGTAGTAATTTATCTGTTTCATATTATAGAGATTGATCCAGCTGTAGTCTACTCAGCTCTGAGAACAGAAGATGTCAGTTATGGACAAATAAACATCAGAGGTACAGCTGCTCTTTATGTTTAAATTTGCTCACTCTGTTTCCAGTCATAATACTAACAAAACCATATCATGATTCAACCTTAGGATTATGTCAGACATGTGCATTATATCAAACTCTGGGAAAAACAAACAAGAGAAAACATACACATGGTGAACTTTTAAAGAGATATGGACATTACCTCTGAGGTCAGTTTTAGATTTGCCTCAAGGCAAATCAAGGATGCAACAGCCAAACAACTCCCCCACTGACTTGACTTTTTGCTTAATTGTTCACGTTGGACATAACGCTGTTTTTTATCATCCACCCAAATATCACAAGAACTTTATTAATGACTTTTCTGAGTTCCTGGCTGAAATAGTGCCAAAATATGACAGGATTTTAATTCTTGGCAATTTAAACATTCATGTGTGTTGTCCTACTAAACCACTAGCAAGGAACTTTTTAAACATTCTGGATGCTTTTAACCTTTTACAGTCTGTCACAGGTCCCACACAGGAACATGGACACACTCTCGATTTGGTTTTGTCACATGGTTTACCTGTTTTTAATGTTAAAATTTATGATGCTGTCTTTTCCGATCATATGCCTGTTTTATTTGAAACCTCGTTTTCTTGTCCCATTGCTATGCATGGGCCTCCTACAGCATCTCGTATGTTCAAACCATCAACTGCTGCTCAGTTTTCTGTTGCTTTTTTTTTTTTTAAGCCTGTCATGTCTGGCTGTTTTTGCAATTGAAACGATGATCCGAATGCAATGATGTACCAAACATATTTGCTTTTACAAGAACAGCTCTATAAGTTTTCTATAGGCTGTTCTTGTTAATGTCTGTATTTTTATTTTTTATTTAGTTATTTATGCCAGGCCTGACAGGCAATAAGGAAAGGGATAGAGAAGTAAAAAAAAAAAAAAAAGCAAGCAAAAAAACAAAACCAACAAACAAACAAACAAAAAAAGGGGGGGTGGCAAAGGGGAGAAAGGAAAGAAAAATACTCAAAGATATACATACTGTAATGATCCATGATGGACGTTATTGCTAAATGTGTGTCACAGTTATTGTCTCTTTAAGTTAGGTTGTTTTGGGGTTGAACCGGAAGGAGATGTGGGGGGTCGCTCTTGGGAGGGAGGTCTCTTTTTTTCTTGTGTGAGTTAGAGTTGGCTGTATCCGGCGAGAGCTGTTCTGTGTGTGTCCGGCCTGATTAAATGGTGTTAGTAACGAAACCTCTGCCTGGTGCTTGGGTGACATAACGGAACGTTACACTGGTGTCAGAAGCTTAAACTACGAACTACCACGCCTGGATCTATTACCAGCGGCTCTGCTCACGGCTCAGGGACACAACTCCCGATTATGCGGAGGAACACTGTTAAGAAGGAGGAGCAGGAGATGGATATCCGACCCGCTCGCAGCGTGAGGGAAGCGGCGCTCCAGCTGGCTGCTGAGGCTGGGTTCTCCCCAGGTTTGTCTCGGCTGGAGGGCCGTTCGCGCCATGATCGCCATTTCGGCGGGACGGAGCGGAGGTCATGTGATGTAAACAATGATGGCAGCGCCCATGCACAGCCGGCTACGGTAAACATAAAGACACCCAAGTTCAGCGGTAAGACGCCGTGGGAAGTGTTTATTGCTCAGTTTGAACTATTAGCTGCTGCAGCTGGCTGGTCTGTCGAACATAAAGCATTGCAATTAGCTCTGTGCCTGTGTGAGGATGCAGCAGCATGCCTGCTGCTGCTGAGTGAAAGAGAGAGGGGAGACTATACTGCTCTAGTTGGGGCACTCCAGAGACGGTTTGGGCAGTATAACCAGCCTGTGCTACTGAGGTCAGAGTTTCACAACAGGCGGAGACTGCCTGGAGAACCGCTGCGTATCCTGGCCCATGACATTGAGTGCCTCTGCAGGCGGGCCTATGACAACATGCCCCTTGCAGTGCAGACAGAGCTCGCCCGTGATCAGTTCCTACAGGCCCTCAGTCCCAAAGAGCTCCGTATTCAGACACAGCTTGCTCGTCCAACCACACTCAGTGCAGCTCTGGAGTTGGCGTTGGAGAGGGAGATGCTGACAGGACCTCCTGGAGGGGCTGAGGATTCACCAGTGGTCAGAGCAACATCTGCACCTGCTGAGCGGACGGAGAGGCAGGGGGGACCACACAGCATGACCCAGGCGGCTGCTCTTCAGTCACCTTCTCCCCGTGCTGGCACACGCCGCCGACCACAAAGCTGCTGGGGATGTGGACAAGCTGGACATCTCATCAGGCAGTGCCCCAGGTTTGCAGCGGCGCAGGGAAACGGTCAGGGGCCCGTGTAGGTGGGAGTACACGGGCCGTCGTGACCAACACCCCCACACCACCCACATTGTCACCTGGCATGGTCATTACTGTAGGCTGGACCCAAGTTGGTGACTTTTGCCACATTCCGGTGGTGGTTGATGGGGTATCCTGCACAGCACTCCTCGACACAGGGTCCAACACAACACTGGTCCGACCTGACATCATTCCAGCTGGGACTGCCATGCAAACAACCAATGTGCAGCTTAAGACAGTGACTGGTGACCTGGCCCCCATAAAAGGGAGGGGGATGTTTCAGTTTAAGGTTGGAGACCTAACCATGCCTTTTGCTGCCTGGGTGGCTGACGTCCAGGATGCCTGCATCCTGGGGCTGGACTTTTTACGAGCCATTGATGGTGTGCTGGACCTCGGGGAAGGCTGTCTGTTACTCCCGGGAGGAGAGAGGGTGCAGCTTAAACCCCCACCTTTAAACCCATCCCCTGCTGTAATAGCGGCTTGCACCTCGGAGTCCCCTGTATTACCACTAGTTGAACAGCGAACTGATGAAGAGGAGAGGCTGTCAGCAGTGAGAAACGTCTGGTCCAGGAACTGTGAGGGCCTGACTCAGCAGCAGCAAGGAAGTCTATGGCAGGTGCTCTTGGACTTTAAAGACATTTTTGCCCTCACAGAGTGTGATGTAGGCCTGACACACTTGGTGGAACACGTTATTGACACTGGGGATGCTCGTCCTGTTAAAATGCGTCCTCGTCGCCTTCCTCTGGCTCATCAGGAGGCGGCTGACCAAGAACTGCGTGAGATGCTAAAGATGGGCATCATAGAGCCATCTGAAAGTCCCTGGGCATCTGCTGTGGTGATGGTGCCCAAGAAGAACAGTCCACGAATGCGCTTCTGCGTGGACTACAGGCCACTTAATAAAGTTACTAAAAAGGACTCTTATCCCCTTCCCAGAATCGATGAGTCTCTCGACCTGGTGGCAGGGTCTTCCTGGTTCTCCACCCTGGACCTGCGAAGTGGTTACTGGCAGGTGCCTCTGTCCCCAGATTCTAGACCAAAGACGGCCTTTTGCACGAACAGGGGACTGTGGCAGTTCAGAGTCCTGAGCTTTGGCCTGTGCAACGCCCCAGCCACCTTTGAGAGACTTATGGACGGTGTGCTGGCTGGTGTCCCAAGACAGCAGTGTCTGGTCTACCTGGACGACCTCCTGGTGCATGGGACCTCTTTTGAAACCACCATGGATACCCTGAGACAGGTAATGGAGAGAGTAAGGGCCGCAGGCCTTAAGCTGCACCCGGACAAGTGTCACTTCATGAGGAGGGAGGTGGAGTTCCTTGGTCACAAGTTGGGTCGGGAGGGCATCAGCACTTTGGAGGAAAAAGTGCAGACCATTAGGGACTGGCCCACTCCCGCAGACCAGGTGCAACTAAAAAGCTTCCTGGGACTGGCGTCATATTACAGGAGGTTTGTAAAAGGCTTCTCCTCCATAGCTGCACCACTCTTTCGCCTGCTGCAGAAGGATCACGACTTCAGCTGGACCCAAGACTGTCAGCAGGCATTCGACACCCTGTGCAGATCCCTGACGGAGTCTCCGATCCTTGCCCCACCTGACCCCGCACTACCATTTGTCCTGGACACAGATGCAAGTAGTGTGGGACTGGGAGCCGTGCTGTCGCAGGTCGGACCTGAAGGTGAGAAGGTGGTGGCATACTTCAGCCGGGTCCTGAATAAGAGTGAGCGACGCTATTGTGTCACACGGCGAGAGCTCCTGGCTGTGGTGATGGCAGTGAGACACTTTAAGTACTACCTATGTGGCACGCCTTTTATCATCAGGACTGATCATGCCGCCCTCCAGTGGCTTATGTCTTTCAGAGAACCAGAGGGGCAGGTGGCTCGTTGGCTGGAGGAGCTCCAGGCCTTTAATTTCACTGTGGAGCACAGAGCAGGGGCACACCACTCCAATGCGGATGCACTATCCCGCTGCCCATGTGCCGCGACAGGCTGCCGCTATTGTGGGAAGCGGGAGGAGAAGGAGAGGGAACTCACAGCAACAGATAATCCTGCACAGCTCTCCTGCAGGGCACTCCTAGTGGTGGACATGGCAGAATGGAGGGCCCAGCAGGAGCAAGACACCGACCTGCTACCAGTACTACGATGGCTTGAGAACGAGCAGCGACCTAACTGGGATGAGGTTACCGGGCTCTCTATCGCCACCAAAGGGCTGTGGGCCAAGTTCAATGCTCTAAGGTTGGACAAGGGAGTGCTGCAGCGCGGCTGGAAAGATCCTGCTACAGGTGAGGAAAGGTGGCAAGTTGTGGTACCCAAGTCGCTAAGGCCAGCGGTGCTGGAAGCCTGCCATGGGAGTAGAGGCGCTGGCCACTTTGGCGTGTCAAAGACCCTTCGCCGCCTGCGCCAGGGTTACTATTGGGGCCAGCAGCGTAGAGATGTGGAGGGCTTCTGCCGAAGCTGTGACTCCTGTGCCGCCCACAAAGGTCCGCTGGACCAGTCCCGTGCTCAACTTCAACAGCAACCGGCAGGTGCACCGATGGAGCGAGTGGCTGTGGACATCATGGGGCCATTTCCCCGGACTGATAGGGGAAACCGCTATGTGGTTGCTGCTATGGACTATTTTACCAAATGGCCGGAAGCATACACCATCCCGGACCAGGAGGCGGAGACAGTGGCTGACACATTAGTGGAGGGAATGCTCAGCAGATTTGGAACGGCAGGGGTTCTTCACAGTGACCAAGGCCGTAACTTTGAGTCCAGGGGGTTTGCTGCCATGTGCGAACGCCTTGGAATTCAGAAGACCCGCACCATGCCACTCCACCCCCAGAGTGATGGCCTGGTGGAAAGGTTTAATAGGACACTGGCCCAGCAGTTAGCCATCATCACGTCAGAACACCAGCGTGACTGGGACACTCACCTCCCACTCATCCTAATGGCCTACAGGTCGGCCGTCCAGGACTCCACCCAGTGCACACCCGCCCTGCTCATGTTAGGGAGAGAACTAAGGACCCCTGCTGAACTGGCTTTTGGGAAACCTCCTGATGCTCCGGATGCGCCACCGGGTCAAAGCTATGCCAGGAAGCTGCAGGACCGACTGGAGTCGGCGCATTCCTATGCTCGGGACCAGCTGGCAAAGGCGGGACTGCGGCAAAAGAGAAACTACGACCTGACTACTAAAGGGAGGCACTTCCGTGCTGGAGAGCTGGTGTGGGTCTACAGCCCGAAGAGAAAAAAAGGACGGTGTCCTAAACTGGACAGCAACTGGGTTGGACCCTGCAGTGTCCTGGAACGAGTTGGGGAAGTGGTTTATAGAGTACAGTTACCACCTAGAGGCAGGAAAGTGGTCCTGCACAGAGACAGGATGGCCCCTTATAAGGGTCGTTCTCCTTCCCCTTTCTCTGAGGGATGCGTGCAAATCCCCCACACTCCAGCTCAGCTGGACTCCCAGCTGGACATGGCTCCCTCCCCATCCCCTTGTTCTCCCCCTCAGTTTCCTGTAGTTCATGCCACCCCTCGGAAGCCAAAGAGGCGACGTCAACTGCCTCCCCGCCTCAGAGACTGTGTTTTTCCCTCGAGGACGAGGAACTTTTTGTTGGGGGAGCAGTGTAATGATCCATGATGGACGTTATTGCTAAATGTGTGTCACAGTTATTGTCTCTTTAAGTTAGGTTGTTTTGGGGTTGAACCGGAAGGAGATGTGGGGGGTCGCTCTTGGGAGGGAGGTCTCTTTTTTTCTTGTGTGAGTTAGAGTTGGCTGTATCCGGCGAGAGCTGTTCTGTGTGTGTCCGGCCTGATTAAATGGTGTTAGTAACGAAACCTCTGCCTGGTGCTTGGGTGACATAACGGAACGTTACAATACATACATACACACATTCACATGTTTATACAAATGCATATACATATACACACATACACACAATCTTGGAGACCCTAGACGGAGCCCCCACGGCCAAAGGGCAAGAGTCCAGAGAGCCAGAGGCAATGAGCAGCCCACCCCCCGCAGGCCGGCACCCCCAGCACGAGCCGAGCACACGGGCCCCGAGGCCCCAAGCGCCGAGAAGCACCCAACACCTGGCAGAGCCCCCCCTCACGCCAAAGAGGCCCAAGAAACTCCCTGACCACAGCTGCCAAGGGAGCAGGTCAAAAACCACACCGAGACATCCTGCCACGCAACTCGGGACCCACGGTTACCCTAGACCCCAGGGGCGGCAGTGACGACCAGTGGGGAGCAGCGTGGAGCGGTAGGGAGGGGTAACTCCCGCCCTCCACAGCCGCGTCCCACAGGTGCCAAGGTTCGGCAAGCCACAGACCCAGGCCCAGCTGTCCACCTAGTGTGTGAGAGCGGGTACCAGCACAGAGCCAGCAGCAACCCAGGGAAGCAGCCAACCCAGCCCCGAACAACGAGCCAGTCCCCATCCCAGGTGGGGTGCATGAAACAGGGATGTGAGAAGACCTGCCAAGGAGGTGGCCCTACTCACTGCAGCACGGGCCCCCCTCCCCCAGGAACCTACTTGTGCATAATGTGATGTTTAACTGAGTGGGAGGAGGGGAAGGGTCAGGATAAATATGACCGGGAGGCAGAAGACTACCCCCCGGAGGAAGAGAGCCATATACGACTTTTATGAGTCCGAGGGCTTTGCAGGCTTTGTAGCCCAGGATGGGTGGGTTATTGCAGTCTATGACGTAGAATCTCTGCATTGTTGTTTTGTCTTTGTATCTGCTGACAAGTGTACAGTACCCTGTCACCTTGAGCAGGTGCTCTCTGTATTCATACAGCTCGTGGTTGTCTTTCTTCAAAGTCATTTTGGGCATTAGCTTTTGTGGGTATCACATTTGTTTGTGCTCCTGTGTCTAACTTGAATGTTAGTTTCATGTCATCTTGTCCCAGACTTATTTCTGCATACGCACTTGTCGGGTCGTGGTTGCGGCTCTCTCCCGCTGCCCCTCTTACCAGGCGGAAGTGAGACCAATGAAAACAAATGCACCTTGATAATAACGTCACACTTTACAAAAACTCACTGGAGATGAGCAGGTTTCGTTTCCAGGATTTATTGAAGCACAAAGTTAAACAAAGCACAAGAAAGCAAAAAAGCCCTCCCGAGAGTGTGTGCCTTGGTGCCGTTGCAGGGGTGGTAGAGGAAGAGCAAAAAAGTAGAAGTCCAGAGTTTAACAGAGTATAAGAAAGCAAAGAAGCCCTCCCGGGAGTAAGTGCCTTGGAGCCGCTGCAAAAGGGGAGAGAGCAAAAAGTGCGCTAAAGGAGCCCAATAGAGCCAAAAAGAGAAGCTCTCTCCCAACTTTGCCTCTGCCTTTTATCGCCCATACTCACACCTCCCCTCGCTGTTATCAGGAACAAGGGCATAGAAGGATGCTCCCAATCCACTGTATCGTATTAGTTTGATCCTCCTGCAATGGCTCCATGACTTGTTCTCTGGGCTGTCATAAACAAACAACTTTTCCCACGTGAAAATACCTCCCACCGGAGCACTTCTATCCATGTTTTCACATTAAAAGAAACACTTTTAGGGCGGTCTTATCTCAATACACAATTTCTCCCTTACATTAATAAAGTAACTCAGGAGGGACTTCAACTCCCCCCTTTTCAGGACACACACTCCCCGCTACTTGACCTTCACTCTGGGCGTAGATAATTGGCAAAGTTTCTGGGGAAAACCTGGTCTTGTTAGGAGAGACGGCATCCATCCCACTTTGGATGGAGCAGCTCTCATTTCTAGAAATCTGGACAAATTTATTAACCCTCCTAAAACTTGACTACCCAGGGTTGAGACCAAGAAGCAGAGTTGCAGTCTTACACGCCTCTCTGCAGCTTCTCTCCTCCTGCCACCCCCCCCTCCCCCAAAACCCCCTCCTCACGGAGTCGGTCCCTGCTCCCAGACCACCAAAAAACAAAGCTAAAATCAGCAAAAAACTATTTAAGCAATAAAATTCAAAGACAATAAATAATACAGCTTCATCAACTGCACCAAAGAATAAAACAATTAAATGTGGATTATTAAACATTAGGTCTCTCTCTTCCAAGTCCCTATTAGTAAATGATTTAATAATTGATCAACGTATTGATTTATTCTGCCTTACAGAAACCTGGTTACAGCAGGATGAATATGTTAGTTTAAATGAATCAACACCCCCGAGTCACAGTAACTGTCAGAATGCTCTAAGCACAGGTCGAGGAGGAGGAGTAGCTGCAATCTTCAATTCCAGTTTATTAATTAATCAAAGACCCAGACAAAGTTTTCATTCTTTTGAAAGCCTGACTCTTAGTCTTGTCCACCCTAATCGGGAAACTCAAAAACCTGTTTTATTTGTTATTATCTATCGTCCACCTGGTCCTTACTCAGAGTTTCTGTCTGATTTCTCAGACTTTTTATCTGATTTAGTGCTCAGTTCAGATAAAATAATTATAGTGGGTGATTTTAACATCCATGTAGATGCTGAGAATGACAGCCTCAACACTGCATTTAATCTATTGTTAGATTCAATTGGCTTCTCTCAAAATGTAAAGGAGCCCACCCACCACTTTAATCATACTCTGATCTTGTCCTGACATATGGCATAGAAACCAGGCTGACAAAGAGTCAGAGCTCTGTAGAGCTGAGTATTCCTTTCACTTTAACTAGTAGTGACTTCATGGATTTCTTTACAAATAAAATTTTAGACATTAGAGAAAAAATTATTCATAACCATCTCAAAGATTATTCTTCATGTTCGGCTGCTTTCAGCACTGCTGGTATTTGTTTAGACTCTTTTGCTCCAGTTGATCTTTCAGAGTTAACTTCAATAGTTACTTCCTCCAAACCAGCAACATGTTTGTTAGATCCCATTCCTACTAGACTGTTCAAAGAAGTCTTTCCAATTATTGATGCTTCAATCCTAAATATGATCAATCAGTCTTTATTAGTTGGCTGTGTACCACAGACCTTCAAGGTGGCTGTAATTAAACCTCTACTTAAAAAGCCATCACTTGACCCAGCTGTCTTAGCTAATTATAGGCCAATCTCCAACCGTCCTTTCCTCTCAAAGATTCTTGAAAGAGTAGTTGTAAAACAGCTAACTGATCATCTGCAGAGGAACGGTTTATTTGAAGAGTTTCAGTCAGGTTTCAGAATTCATCACAGCACAGAAACAGCATTAGTGGGTTTAATGTCATGTAGAACAAATGTTTAATATTGGAATAATTTTCATGGCATAACACAGAAACGTTACATTAGCACAACTAAAAAAATCCTTCACTGTCACCATGCTTTGTGTACATAGAGCTGGGTTCCAGTGTCCAATTTATCTGTGATTTGTATCTGAGGTGGTTCCAAGATAAGTTTGAACTGTGTGTGTGTGTGTGTGTGTGTGTGTGTGTGTGTGTGTGTGTGTGTGTGTGTGTGTGTGTGTGTGTGTGTGTGTGTGTGTGTGTGTACAAAGCTCATAATCCTGTTTTCTGTTGTTTGAACTCTGTGTTTGTATTCAGACTTCAAATCAGAGCCAGATGTCATCTACTCTTCACTGAAGTAGTCTACCAGTCCAACCACTGTTGTCCCCCTGATGGTCTCTAATTGGTCCCCCACCATCTCAAACCAGAGTTTATCCACATGTTAGCAAGATTTTTATTTGTTTTATGACTTATTGTTATTTAACCAATGTCTCAAAAATCACATTTCTTATTGTAAATTTTAAGAATGAATAATACAAAACCACACATATGCTATGTTATGTCCTTGGTAACTTCACATTTATATTATATTCACACTTCTTGGATCCTGTTCTTAAATTCTCTGCATAAGAGACATTTCAATAAACTTGTGTTTTTCTCTTGTCTCTTGTGTTTTTCCCAAGTGATACTGTGAGTTTCAAAAATGTGTCTGTCAGGTGGGAATTTTAACTAGTTCCACTTTGTTTGTGGCGAACAGATACATGCCTTTCTTCAGTGTAGGAAACAAGACATTTACATCAAATCAGAACCACAAACAGCAGGAACATAATTCAGTGGCCAGAAAGTGCACAGAAAGGTTTCAGTGCAGGATGTGTAGAGTTGGGACTGACAAGTTTTAATCTTTGTACTAAGTCACATAGAAGCCACAAATAACATGGAAAAAGTTTCATTTTTATTTATTATTGTTATTATCATTGCAACTCAAAAACTTGATGTATTTAACTGCTAGTGAGATAAACACAAAATAATTTGAACAGTTTAATTTATAATCTGGATAATCACTAATGGATTTAATGGATAATCACTAATTTTTCTACATACATATATATATATATATATATATATATATATATATATATATATATATATATATATATATATATATATATATATATACTCATTTTTCAATATATTTGAAATTTTGTGTATTATGAAATTATGTAAAGAAGGAGTAGAGAACACCTGGTTCTGTCAGTAGGAGACCTACAGGAGACCTTTTTATGAAATTTTATTTGTTGATCTTGCCCTGGGAAACATTCATGGCTCCTCATGAAACTCTTCTGGTATTGGTCCCTTTTACTCATTATTATCTGCCTGTTATTACACTGTAATCCATCTTTCAACACTAAATTGGTTACACTAACACTGACAATCAGGATAAACAATGCTTATTAACTCAAGTCAACTCACGGTTTGTCCTGCAGGTTCACATGAAACGGGTAGTGTTGGCAGCATCTAACCAATTTAAAAGGGGTGTTTCATGGGTCACGTGACTCTTTCCACAAAAAATAATCCCTATAAGTGCCATATACTCCTGATACATCACATAAAGAACATAAAATATATACCAGTTAAATGAAACACTGTTGTAAAAAATAAAAAGGGCATCCCCCTTTTCCCTTTGTGTTTTATCTAAAGTTTTCATGGTGCATGACAAAGTTGTTAAAATGAAAATAAAGAATTAAGCACCCATCGAGACACTCCGTTCATTGATCCCTAGGGCAGCAGCTACAAAGACTTCAGTGTTTTTGGTTTTCCCTGTGTTTGTACATGCAGATTTTCATTGGCCTGATTCCAGAATAAATGGTTTGACTGGTTGAGTTTTCTTTCTCTTCACTGATTGGTCACTGTTTCCACAACAAAGACAGAAAAATGAATAAAGTAAACACATCCAACAGTAATATACATTAAAAGTTTATTTATAAAAAAAAAAAGCATTTAGAAAACAGCAGAAAAGAACAGAATCTGCACAAAATAAAGATATTTACATAATTCAAGCTGTTTCCCTGCAGGTCAAAGATCAGCTCTTATAATCATGTTTAAAATGAAGTAAGAAACACACTAAATCTGGTTCGTTGTCTGTTTGAAAGGAAAACTTAATAAATTAAAATGTTTTATAATGTTGAATTGGAGGCAGGGAAACATGTGACTGCTTCCTCGCTTCCTCATAACCAGGGGTGTAGAATTAGGGATGGTAGGGACATGTCCCTACTATTTTCAGTTCAAATATCACACTCCAAGCTCCCCGGCTGTAATTAGCGCTGCACAGGACTCAGATTCTGCACCGAGGGGAAGCCCACAACCTTCATTTTACTTGTTGGGTTAATAGTCTTCTCTGTCTTTCTGCTTTGGTTCAAAACCAGGATTTGCAGTATTAACTAGTGAATCATTGTTTTCAACAGACGTTGACCACAGATCATATTCATTCATAAGCCACGTACAGCCCAGCGTGATTTTATCTGGATGATGAACAGCCTGAAACGCCCTGAAAAAAAATAAGTTCAATTTCAACAATATAATATTTTTGTTTGGTTTTCTCACAGCAACACTTCTGTAGTATATCAGAGAAACAACAATCAGCAGCTCTGCTTTAACTCCACTCTAAGAAGTACACAAATAACTTGAAGAAAGGTACATGCAACTCAATACATTGACTTTGTCCCATAGTTAAAAAAAGAATAGTTTTTCAGTTAATTTCCTGATTTTTTTCCCCCCTTAAACTGTGAGCCCATATTAAAAACAGGAGATTCTCTAATGTTTACTGATTCATCTCTGGTTAAGAAAAGAACCTAATGTTATCAAATGGACTAATCATTTTGAATCTATAAACTTTTTATCCAGTTTATCAATTCATTCTGGCAGTGAGTGCCTCCATGATGATGTGGTTCCCCAGCTTGTTTCTGTGAGGAGGAACAAACCTCCCAGACAGAGGAAGGAGATCCAGCATAAACAATCTGTCAGATGAAACACGTGAAGCTGCTGTGGTGAGCTTTTGTGAATAAGGGAGCAGCTAAGGCTACGTTCACACTGCAGCCTGAAGTGACCCAATTCCGACTTGGATGTGATCTGTGTGTGAACAGCAGACGAACCTGAAAGTGTCCCGCATGCGCAGTAGAGGACGCAATAACGTCACATGTAGCAAGCGTTCTCAATGTTTGTGGAAGTCACATATGTTTTCCTTCCCACGTCCGTGTAAAGGGACGCAGAATAGTGACATTTGTCGAGTATCAATGACGTGCAGGTCGGATAAATGCGACCTGGCCGTACACATATTCGCATTTGAAAAGATCTGATACCTATCGCATGTAGGACCAAATATCCAAGTGGCCTGGGTCACATTTAAAAAAATCCGATCTGTGTTGTTCAGACTGGCATGAAAAGATCATATACAGGTCGCATGAAGGCAAAAAAATCGGATTTGGGTCACTTCAGGCTGCAGTGTGAACGTAGCCTTAAAGTACCTTTACTATTAATTCTGACCTCTCGCTCAGATTAAGTTAACAGTTAAGACTTTCATGATGCGATCAATTCTTAGAGAATTAAACAATTTAACCTTCAAATTGAGCCAGTTCTGGTCCTCAGGCTGTATATTTGACACCCCTACCTTGGAGCAATGACCTCCCTACATATCAGCATTTAAAGTCTAATATTAGCTTCTTTTTGTCATGAAAGATCAAATAAAAGATACTGTCAAAATATCAGAATTGACTTTTAAAGCACAATGACTCTAAAACTAAGTTTGGTATATATTAATTATGCAGTATTTACAGTCGCTGTTTCATGTGTTTGTGTGACTGAAAAAGGTAACCTGATAACACTGAAAATATATTTGTAAAATAAGGTGCTGAAGTTTGATAACTTATTACACATAAAACAAACTTTTATTGCTTAGGAAGTCAAAACAATCTGTGAACAGAAACAGATCTGGGCTGGTAACTATTAATGAATGACGCCATATAATAATAGTAAGTTAAGCTGTAAAGGTCAGAGGTCAGATAACCACAAAACAAGAACAAAGGATCTTAGAGTCGTGCCCATAACTGATTGAATTTGGCATTATTAGCTCTGTCTTTTCTCAGAACATCTGTTAGTGAAGGCTGAAGACCCTGGAACAAGCAGCAAGTCACTCAGGCCCTTTTTCCACCAACAGGGTTCTGGTGCCAGTGCCTTTATTTGAACCGTTCAGCTGTTTTTCCACCGCAAAAGCTCTCGGTGCTCGGCCGAAATAAATGGATTCAACTCAGCCCCACAATCTACCTGGTCTCGAACCAAGACCACGTGACAAAAGCACCGGAGGGGCGTGACTCTGCCATCTCAACATCAAGTTTTCTACCATATTACATGTGTATTACATGAGAAAAGCGAAGCGATTTTCACGGCTGTGAATTAGGTTGGGCTCTAAGGCTGAGCTT
This sequence comes from Archocentrus centrarchus, assembly GCF_007364275.1. Classification (NCBI taxonomy): domain Eukaryota; kingdom Metazoa; phylum Chordata; class Actinopteri; order Cichliformes; family Cichlidae; genus Archocentrus; species Archocentrus centrarchus. The sequence continues at coordinate 285,957 of NW_022060275.1, read as the reverse complement.
GCTGCTTTGTATCAGTTCATATCACAGATAAAAGGACACAAAGTGCGTACTTGTCGTCTTGCTCTAATCTCTGTCTGTGTTTCCCTCTGTGCTGCACACAGATGCTGCAGTAGTTTGGTTTGGACCCTAAAACGTATTTGCAGCACAGAAAGGAGAGCGTGTTCTCCCACGTTTGTGCGCTTCGGCTTCCGTGTCCAGACGAGGACCCGCCCACACTCATATGTAAAGGAGCAGTTCACAGAGTGGTGGAAACCCGGGTCTGTTCTTAAGCGTTTCGCCAGTTCATTGGAACCAACACGAGCACCGGCATGAGCACTGGCGCCTCAGCGGTGGAAATGTGGTATCAATCCAGTTTTGAGGGGCTTTAACGCATTTCACACTGCTCTTTTCTAGAACCAGCCTGTTCCTGTTTTTTATCAGCAGTCTGATATTTTGTCCTGGTGTTTCTACATTTGTAGAAATACACAAAACCAACAACAGGAGCAAGTAAAAGAACAGCAACAACTACCAGACCAACTATCAGTCCAGCAGATCCATGCTCCTTTCCTTCTTCCTCCTTCTCTTCACCCATGGTCACTCCATCCGTTTTCTGTTCTTCTGTTGGACCTGCAGGTACAAACAGGTGTGAGGTGTCAGCTGTCAGGTAGATGATGAGTGAGTGCATGTTATATTGGAAGCACAGAGTGGTCTGAATCTCCTGCTGCCTGTAGTGCTCACTGGTTCCTGAATCACCAGAGTTCATGAGTCAAATCTTCCTACTCATGAATCATGAATCCAAGTTCTCCATTAACCAGATCATTCAAGTCCTCTGAATGCTGCTAAATATAAAAGGTGAACAGCGGCGTGATGGATCCACCAGAAACAACACTGACTCCAGTAGTTCAGATTAAAGCTGCTCTGTCTGGTTCAACAGTTTTCTGTCCCTGTGCTGACTGCTCATTGTGTCATAACAAATACAGAAAAAGAATGAATAAGACACATGCAGTACAAATACATATTAAAACTTTATTTACAAAAGAAAAAAACATTTACAAACAGCAGAAAAGAACAGAATCTGCACCATGAAGATCTTTGTGTAATTAAACTTCTAAACATGTGAAACAGCAGCTCTTAAAATCCTGTTTAACCTGAAGCTCCCTGAATCAGTTTCATCATCGGAAAGTGAAACTTCAAATTTTTTTATCGTGCTGAATCAGAGGGAAATGTGACCGCTTCCACACACTTTATAAACTCCCTGAGACGTCTTTGAGCAGCAGCTTCAGGAGCACAAAAACACCTCAGATTTCATTTCACACCATTAAATACTTTGTTTTATTTACAGTTATCAGCTCAGTGAACTCCTCCAGTACAACCTGCACTGCACCATCAACCCCACACACAATGTACACAACCTCCGTCAGACACTACACACCCACAGGTTAAACCTTAAGAGATGATGACGGTTTGATCTGTTTTAAAGTCACAGATATTTTACATGTCAGGTTATGATTTTTCTTTTTTGATTTAATTCAGTCAAGATTTGTAATCTAATTATTGCATCAACAGATATTTTCCACCACTAAAACTATTTTCTAATAACTCGTATAAAACTCTATAAAAACACCTCCAAATTGTTCCCTTTCTTATCATATGAAGAAGTTCATGTACTGAAAATGTTCACATTTCATAACTCATCTATCTGTGAAACTGCTTTCTGCTATTTAATGAAAAACTATAGTAAAAAACACATAAGTGAATCTATGATCCATCGATCAGGTTTATGTAATAAATCAGTGATTCAGACCTCTGGCTCAGATTAAATTCATAGTTCAGACTCTTGTGATGTGATCAGTTCTTAATGATAAAACATTTATGCCTCATTTACAACTTTCACATGTTTCAAACATCCTCTGACCTGGTTCTGACCTCAGGTGTAAATTTGGCATCCAAACACACAGAGAGTGACCTCTGTGCTCAGCAGTATTTAAAGCCTGATTTTAGCTCCTTTTTTGGCCTGAAAAATTAAATAAATGTTACAAAAATATCAGAACTGGCAATGAGAATGCAATAACAGAAATATAACATTCAGAGCGGTATATTTATCTATGTCTGCGTTGGTTTCACCTCTCATCTAAACGGCTTCTTTAGAACTGAAGAAGCCTTTTAGATGAGAGGTGAAACATCTTCAAGAAACAAAAAGAGTTGCAGTTGCTTTTTTTTTCAAGCTCCACAGACTTACTTATTTATATATAATATTTACAGTAGCTGTGTGTCAGTGACTGAAAAAAGGCCAGCAGGTACACTGATGACCAATAAAATATATTTAGTTGTAAAATTTAGTGTTTATGAAATCATCTATAAGGTAATAAAATAGCTGTATGAACACAGAAACAGATCTGGGTTCATAATTATTAATTAATGAGAACATTTGCTGGTATGATGAGCAGTGAGATCAGATAATCACAAGAAAACCAGATCTTAGTGTTGCTGCCAAATTCCACTTTGACTCCATCTCACATCATTTAATTTTCACTGTGAACTCTGACCTTCAGTTACTGTGAATGTTGAACTGGCTGCTGGGAACCTGGAACAGCAGCAGGACTCACAGTTCAGTTATGAAGACACTTCACGCAGTCCAATGCCCTGAGCTGGAGGAGACTGATAATCTGGATTTGATTGATTTAGACATTTTTTGTAGATAAGAAAACCAACAAGACCAATGAACAGCACAGCAGGCACTGACAGACCAACTATCAGAGCAACAGAATCACTCTTCTTCCCTCCATCCCCACTTTGTCCTCCTGGCTGACCTGCAGGTAGAAACAGGTGTGAGGTGTCAGCTGTCAGGTAGGTGATGAGTGAAGAACAGAACAGAATCCATTTCCTCTTCAAACTGCTGTCAGACATTATCTACTGCACTCTGATCACATCACTCAGACCAGCTGCTTTCTACAAAGTCTCATCAACAACATCTTTAGAAACAAACATCAACAACCAGGAAGCAGCTTCACCTCAAACTCACCTGATTCTTCAACTGTCAGGTTGGTGCTGCTCATAAGCTGAGGGTCATCTTTGTCATATCCAGCATAACATTCATATATTCCAGCGTCATTCATGGAGACATTTTTGATAATCACAGAGAGGTCTCCATCTTTCATCTGTGGATCTCTGAGCTGCACTCGACCTTTAAAAGATGGAAGCTGGAAGTTTTCATAAGTGCGGTTGCGCTTGATGTAAAAAACATAAAACTCCTCCTTGTTGGTGTCTTGAAGCTCTGGCTGCTGGTCATTTTTTCTCCACCTTAAAATTACGACAGCAGCACGTCTGGTACCGCTGCACTGCAGAGTGGCATCTTCTCCACGTTTGACTGTTTCCTGTTTATTATCTAAAAGAGAGAGAAAGAATTATAAAATTAATTTTAATCCCATAACTCCAAATTTATTTTCACTTTGAACTGAATTTGCCACAGAATAGATGATGAGATGATGCAGAGAAAAAAAAATCCATGCTACTTCTCCTAAGATGCTAATGTTGCTAACATATAAAAACAGACTGTATATAAAAGATGATTGTAACTGAGGGAATTAATTATTGCAGATTTAAGGAATGTAAGGCTTATTGGGGAGCACACTGTGTTTATCTTAAGAAGTTGGAGAGGTGCAGCAAGGAGTAGAGTGGGGGTCGCATAACTGAGCGAGCAGAGCTGGCCTGAGAGGTAAACATATATCCTTATATGGGTTTTATGGCCCCGAACCATAAAGAACGGGGGCGCGCACAGACAGTCAGATTGCAGGGCGCTTAGGGGAAGACAACAGCGTGAATGCGGTAAGGGAAGATTAATCTGCAATCTCCAAGCATGCTTGTGTTAAAATCTGCATTATTTTTGACCTTATGTAATATGTGTGGTGATTAATAAATTGTTAAAAATGAAACTGAAAGTCCGATCTCTGCTCTTTCATCACGAACCCGGGAGGGGGAAAGACAGTGTAAGATTAATTTCCCCAACATAACACCTGACAGTGTTCAGTGTTGTTAAAGTCCTGTTTTGAAGCCTTAGTGTTATCTGGCTTTTTTTAATTGTGTTTTTTTTTTCTGTTTTAATTATTTTATTTATCTTTTGACAAAATATAACCATAATGATGTCCCTGCACTGCAGCCTTGAGCTTTTTGGCATAACGTGAGTGAGCAGCATGTGAGCATGTAACAGTCTGTACGATGTTTGATTGAACCCTCCTGAGACTCAACATATCTTCTGCTCAAAGACTGTATACCAGATGGACACAGCCTCCATGATGAGGTTCTGCTATGAAGCCTCGAGCTGAGTGTTTTTGCTGCAGCCATCCTGAAACCAAATCTGAAGAGTGAAGGTTTTATCTGACTAAAACTGTGCAAAGTGAAGCCCTAACAGACTGAATATTTAGCAGCTCAATAATAAAACCTGTTGGTTTGTATTACACATCCAGTATGTTAAATTATGACCTTTAAAGATCAGAATCCTGAGGTCACGTTTTTTCTGTTTGTAAACACTGATGATGTATTTTGTGGGTGGAGCTTAACTGGTTAAATTTCTTCATATACTTTGCAGAAAAATCCAGAGTATGTGCAAAAGAAGAACTAAAGAAAAACAAATCTCTGACATGTCCTGGATGTTTACCACAGAGATTTATGGATTGATTTTTGTGTAACGGGCCAATGTCTTTCTCTGACTCTAATGGGACCATCATTAACAAAATAAGCATCATGTTGTATTCAAGAAGAATGAAAGCTACTGAAGGAGATCATAAACTCACAGAATCAACAACCAGGAAGCAGCTTCACCTCTGATCACAGACACACTGGTTAGGAAAGTGCAATTTTTCACAGCTGCTGAAGCTACCACACATACATATATAACTGCTACAGCTTTGTTCCCAGATATTACATGTAAATTTAAATTCAAGTGTTTGGTGTCCCCAAATTTCTCAAAGATGTTTTAATATCAGCACAAAATCATTTTGGAAGAAGATTATTTTGTTATTTTTGATTCGCTCAACAAGTATTTCTGTAATTAAATGTATCAGCTTAGTAAACACAGGGTTCAGTATAATATAATATATTGTATAATATCGTCACATCAATAACCAAGAAGCACCTGAACTCACCTGGGTTTTCAACCTTCAGGGTGAGGCTGCTGAGAAGCTCAGGTTTCTGTCCTTCATATCCAGCATATCATTCATATGTTCCAGCATCATTTGTGGTGACATGTTTGAGAATCACAGAGAGGTCTCCACTCTTCTTCCAATCAGGATCTTTCAGCTGCACTCGACCTTTAAACAGTTCATGCTGGAGCTCTTCCTGAACATGACCATCTTTGAAGTAGAAGACATAATCCTCTGACTGCAGGTCAGGTTTATTCCACCTTATCATTATAGCGTCAGCATCTCTGTGACCAGAGCACTGCAGAATAGCATCTGCTCCTCTTCTGACTGTTAACTCTTTTTGGCATTAAAAACATATTTAATTTAATCCAATACTTCACGCAATGGTGACTTTACACTGAACTGATCCTAAACAGATGATGAGATGATGTAGAAGCACTTGTAGAAAAGAAAAAAATGCTGTCATACAAATCTGTGTTTGTGCTTCACGGTCATGTCCCAGATGTTTAATTTGTTGACTGTTGCTTGTTTAACAGAACAATGTTGTGCCTATAATTACAGGTAATATAACCTGCAGCTGTAGAAAGATACAGTTCTTGCATCAAACTAGCATAAATATCTAACCAGTGAAAACTGTTCTGGGCCTTAAATCTAGAGAGAAAATGCCAGCAATTAAGATAGTTGTAAAATGGTCTGCACTCGTGTCTTGAAAATCAGTTCCACAAAGTGCTTTAGAGCGATTTTGCATGTATAGGACGGATCTAAACTGAACTGTGCCACTATAATCAGTTTTTCAAAGGTGTCAAAATCAAACATATATAAATTCATTTTTGGTGCATGTGAGGAATATGGGTCTTCTCAAGAGATAGATCATTACAGCATCTCAGTGTTAATAAAGGCCTCAGTGAAAGCAGGCTGGTAATGAGCAGTGTAACTGCAGCTTGTCTCTGTATTTAGTAAAAACATTTCTGTGCTAAACTGTTTATTTTATGGATCAGCTTCATGAGACTCTCAGTTTGAAGAAACTGCTACACCTAATCCCTATTAACCCCCAGACAACATGAAAATAAAAGCCTATTGTGCACTGTATTTTAGTAATCATTTTTATCACTCGTATTTTTATTATTTTATTATTTATTGTCTGAGGCACCTAGAAAGGAATGCATTTTAAATTTCGTTGTGCAACTTCTGTGCACAATGACAATAAAGATTCTGATTCTGATTCTGATTGGGTGTTGTTGTGGTAAACATTTAGTTTGTGTTTTGAAAAAAATATACTCACAGCAGCCTGTAACTTTCTGACATAATGCGGTTGAGCTGCATATGAGAATGTAACAGCATCTCAGCTGGACTGAAACTGCCTTTAACCTGCTTCCAGGTACAAAGACTGTGATTGATTGAGCCTATGTGAGGATAGATGTGACATATTCTACTCACAGACAGTATAAATGTGAATGTAACCACTGCGATGCACCCACTGGTGCCACATGTGATGGGTGTGACTGGGGGTCTTTCATGGGACACTGCATGTTCATTGGCTAATGACTTGTGATTAACAGGATCCATGTCTTTTGGTTGGAGGTTGTGCCAGAGTAACATTCACCACCTCACCTGCTACATGATGTGTAATTTTGAAAGTGCTTGTTCTTCCTGACTTTGGACACAAACATTTTATCAGAAAATGTTGCTAAAAAGTTCCTCTGAAGATAAATATGATGAGTTAGGAGAGACAACATGTTGCTACATGATGTCAGCAAGATGTACTATGGTGCAGTGTTACAAATTACACTAAGATACAATAGAGCACCGAGTCTGATGTTAGGAGTCAAACTTATGGCGACTTCAGTTTTTGATTTCTTAATATTTCCACACAGTAGGATTTATTTAACTGATACAGTTATGATAAAAATAAAACACTGAACACAGACTTCTCCTTGTTTTAAAGTCCAGGAAAGATTCTGAAGTAAGACAGATATGAATCCCTGACAGACTGAACAGTTATCAGCTCAATAATGAAAACTATTTGTCTGGATTTTTCTCTGCTGTCTTTAAGTGAGCATTTTAGTGTTACACTAACATGTACATGTTTTTTGTTTTTCTCCAATGAACAGACAAAGCTGCATTTCTCCCCAAAATACCACGTACATGTGGGCAGAGCCTGAGAGAACCAGGGCTGATTGGTTTACAGCAGCAAACTGAGAGTTCATGTAAAGTGAAGCTTGAGCACTATTCAGCTCCCCATCCTAATTACAGATGCAGCCACTGAAAATTTCCGGCCGATCCGTGACGCGACCTTGGCCGGTCCTTGGCCGATTCGTGGCCGAACCTCGGCCTAAACGCGATCCCCCGCTAATGACGTAGGAATTCCGGCCACTGGTGGGAACGCCCCTAAGCAGCATTTGGGGAAAATGGTGGTAATGTCTTGTTTATCCACCAGGAGGAGCAGTAATAGTGGAAGCGCATTCATTAGCAGCCCGCTGTATACTGTACCAAGGATCCTCACATCATTGAACTGTAATTGTAAGCGGAACTGTCCATTAAAAACAATAGAAAGATGAGAGTAAAGCGGTCATTATAGTGGAGCGGTGAGTATTGTCTGGAGGGACGGGCTGGGCTTGAAGTTCAGCCCGGGACCTCGGACAGGCTGTGAGCGCTGCACCGCCAGCGAAACTGGGTAAAAAATAATTAAAATAATTCTGATCACCAGCCGGTTTGGCCTGGCAATGACCTGGGAAGCCTTATCCTCTCATCAGTGTCACATTGTTCTTCCAAGTCTTCTCAATGTTAAGCTTTTTGTTTGTTTATATTTTCCCTTTTATTTTATAATCAAAACTGCGACCAAAATGGCTATAAAAGGCCTTTTCTTAAAGGATAAAGTGGTGTTTGAGCCACAGTTACGACGGAGCGGCGGCTCTTTGAAATGGGACGCAGCCTTCCTGCGGCAGACAGCTAGCAGCAGGAACCGGACGCGCCAGGTTAGCCTAAGAAGCTACTGAGGCGTCCGTGACAACCACCATAGAAACAGCCTTTTAAGACCGTTTTAAAAACATCCTCAGAGTTCAAACGAGCAAAAATATATGATTTGAAACAGTTACAGCCGCAGAGCTGTGGCGGCTTCTTTAAACGTTGTTTACATAGATGATCATGAATGATACGATGTAGCTAGCAGTGTAGCTAGCAGTGAATGAGGTGACGTCATTGTGTGCGCATTTCACAGCTGTCTGTCTCAGTCTGTTGTTGTTATTATTCTAATTAACATGTGTTTACTTTCTCTGGACCATCTCAGGTCCACCGTTACAATTTCAGCCTACAAAATGATTTAAATATGAACACACACTCTAACATCAGTGCGCTTTATGAAGTCCAATCCTTAAAATAAATATTATGTTTGTAAACATTCATGTCTCTGAAATAAGTACAGCTGTTCATGTTTGTCATTACCATTTTATTTGTTTAGAGAATTGTGAACTTCACATTGTGTATCTAATCAGAGTCTCAGCAACCTTCAGTCAGAGACTGAGACTGGATCACAGCTTTAACCTCTGCAGAGTCACAGACAGACACAAACCTTCCAAATCACACACAAGCAGCCCAGTCTCATCATTTTTGGATGCCTCTACGGTACACTACACTGTGATCAATATATTAAAAATTATAAATGAAAAGATAACATTCACATAAAGCTGTTTGAAAGTAAAATTAATAGGTACTTTCCAATAATATTTTTAAGGATCTCTGTCAGAGACCAGACAGAGCCATGACTCTCAAGAACCAGAGACTGAAATATGGAAAGAAAAAAAAAATCCCTATGAGAAATAAATGTGCAACAGTAAATATTTTGTGCAGTGGAAAATAAACGTTTTGAATCAAAAGCTTCGGATATCATAAACCAGAAATATAGAACTCATTTTTTTCTTTAATAACACACCTTAGCATGCAGTAATATGACACGTTTCCAAACAACAATACATAGATTTTATTCAATGTTTTGATTGTGGCAGTGAAAACACATGTTGCTGTGCACTGAGACCATGAAGCCCACTTCTCTGAAGCAGCTTCTTCTTCTTCTTGGCATCAAAACAGAGGTGGGAGAAATCTACCAAAAGGAGAAAGAACATCTGAGGTGAAACCAGTCAGGACAAATGATTAAATTATATATAGTAGTTCAATACAGCCTCTCAGGTAGCTTTGTGCTGATTTCAGCTCACTGCTCCTGTCTGTGGACCCGTGGTTTTTATGTTTGTAACCACTTAACTTCCATTCATCTATTTAACTCAGGGAGGAGAAATGTCAGGTTGGTGCAGGCTGGTGAGTTTAGGAGGGAGGTGCGTTTGGTTCTCTGTTGTCATTATCTGAAAGATTTGGTTCACCCTGTGGCTGGGCTGTATCTGGGGTTATGTTGGACCTGTCACACTTAGCAAGTTTCCCAGGTTGGTGTTTATGGTTTAGAACTTCTAGCTCTGGAGCAGCATCTGTGGCTGTGTAGGGTCCCGTTGGTTTTTGCTGTTTCTCCAGATCTGCGTTGGAAATTAGGTTATTGATCTCAGTGCATTCCTAAACAGGCTGAACAAGGTTATATATCGTCACCCTCCTAAAAAAATGGTCAAAGACATTTTTAAAATTTTATTTTTGTCTAAATTAAATTTTCAACATTCGGTTCAGTTTTTTGTGTTTTCTGAAAAGCCTGAAAAAAATCAAGGGAGGGTGACGACATGTTTCATGGCTAAATAACATAACTGCTGCAGTCTGATGGTGACAGCGAGATCTGAAGCAGTGGGTGACGAGGAAGAGGAGGAATACAACAATTTGAAGAGATCCCTCAGTCTACAGTCAGCACAAAGGCTACATTAGTGGCTGTTTGAGTTTCCTTCCATCTGCTGTGAACCTGAAGCACGGAGAACACAAAACATCTCTTCCAAATCTGGGATCTCAATTACAAATTTGTTCTTATTAAAGGTGAAATATGTGTTGTGACCTGGCTTTTTATACACCTGGCGACCCTGGGTCATCAGTGGTAACCCATCCCCACCCCCACACCCATCCCACACACATTCCGATCTACTGGCCCCGTGTACATAACAAAAGGTGGCCTAATGAGATGTAAACTGCCATTTGGAGGCGCTTGGTAGAAAAAGGAGTAGTGTGAAAATGCTGGTAGTTCTAGTGGTCCAAGTTGTTCACCCACTCTACTCTAAGTCTCAGAGTGGGCTTGCTTTGTGGCCTGAACTTGAGTTCAAGCTTCTCCAAACTCCACTGGTGTTGCTCTGCAGTAGCTGGTCCTCCATCTTCTTTCTGTAGGTGTTTTTTCCATCCCTGATTTTCCTTCTGAGATCCTTCTGCACAGCTCTCAGCTCCTCCTTATTTCCTGATCTAAAGGTTCTCTTCTTCTCCTTCAGGAGAGCCTTTGTTTCAGAGCCACAGTTATGTATAACAAGTAATACTCAAGTGAATGTTAAACATGTATTAAAAGAAAAATGATTCAGCTCAGCTCACAAGAAACTGCTGGATACTATTCTGGAAATGCCTAATGAATACAAGGCCACTGTGAGCAATGACAAACCTTTAAACATGATAATCAAAAAGTACACATTAAGTATCATTGCTCACCTTTATTTATGAGAGTGTCACTTCTCAAAATGATTGCATGCTGTCAGCTCTCATGGGTGAAGTTTGGCTTTGAGGGTTGGAGAAGAAGCTTTCCAGCACCTTTGGATTTCCAATTCAGTTCTGAAAGAGCAAAGACACAAACTACAATGATGTATGAACTGGACATGTTTGATTGTTGCTGCAGCACTAAACAGGTTTATAAACTGAATCAGTAACAAAATTATGGTGTTGAAAGTAAGTAGCCTGATGATTCTAGATTAGTGACTCCAAAGCAGGCTGAGTCAAAACCTGAGATGGAGACTGGGTTTGTTTAAAGCTGAGGACAGTGAATCAGTCCCTGCTCACTGACAGGATTCCCAGAGTCTGGAAGCTTCTCCATGATGGGAATGTAATACACTGCAAGTTTCAGCTCATTCTCAGGTGCTGGCAGGTTTCATGGATCCTCGTGTTTGTCACAGAGGATTAAAGGCAGCCAGACTTTCAGTTTTATGTGTATAGTGCCAAATCACAACAGTCACCTCAAGGCTCTTTCCACAGAGGAGCTGAAGGCTCTGCATCCCATTCTACTCTTAAGTATCATAGGAACCACAAGTAAGCCAGCAGTCTGAAGTATAAACAGACTGCTCTTTGTTTAAATATTGAATATAAGAAACTTGCAAATATAAGGTTTGTTTACAGTGAATATAAAGAAATCACGGGAACCTCCCCAGCAGTCTAGGCCTATAGCAGCATAACTAAGAGAGGCTTCAGGGTCACCTGATCCAGCAACTGTGTTCAGACCAGTATCATTTTATTTTACATTGTGATAAGCCTGGGTCAGTTCAGTGCAGATTAAATGAAGCACTGTACTCGCAGATATTGAATATGGATGCACTGAAGCTCATCAGGATATTTATTTGGAATCTGTGGCTGAAAATAATCATTTTACTTAACTAGTAAGTCCAGAAGCTCATATTTCTGTCATAACATTGTTTAAATAGTGAACGCTTTCCTACGATATCCGCTAACATTTGCACAGAAAATTTAAGCTAGCGTCTCAAAGACGGCAAAACCCGCAATAATCTCTACAAATGCATCTCAGAGTTGGGATATCAGCGCTCTCTTACACCACATTAATCTAATTTCAAGTGCTTATTGAACTCACGGCCGTAATAATATCACTATATAAACGCTGTCCATTGAAATCCTCTTACCTGAACACTGCAGCATCCGCCGGAAGTCAGCGAGCATGGCTTCTGTAGTCCTTCTTCTGTAGTCCTTCGTCTGTAGTCCTTCTCTGTCAGTGATCCTCCGTTAGAACGATAACTACCTTCTCGACTGACTACGAGGTGCAGACGGCCCTTGCTGGCCCATATTTACAGGCCTGAAAACCGCTAATAAAGTCAGTAATTACCTGATAACATCCGAAGCGGGTGAACTAATGCAATTAGCTGGACAGCAACGGGAATACGCGTGACCATGGTTACGGCCGATGGGGTGATGGGTACTGTAGTTCATTTATTTATTCATCGTTGGTTCATGGATTTAACACAGAGGAAAAACGGCTTCAGACCACGGAACTCACAGAAAAAAATGGACACCGAATATAGCACTAACCATAAACACGTAAATATAAATTTAGACCTAAAAAGCCCCACAAATGTCATCGTTACAACCATAAGCAGCACCCCACATTAAATGAAACGAGGAGAAATTCATGTCAAAAGGAAAAGTGGCGGTTAAGGATCGCAATTAAAGGCATAATTCAGCTTCTGAGCTTCCAGTTCAAAAGAAAAGGGGGGAAAAAAGGGGGACAGGGGCAAAAAAAAAAAAAAAAAAACTATACTGCAGCTTAGAAGCCGTGCTCAGAGGCACGAACTTTATCCCACTGCATTTCAGGCAGGTTAGAAGTCGTGCCGAGTAACACGAAAAAAAGAGGGAATTCGTGTTCATGAGCACGAATCAATAGATTAAATTTCGTGACTACTGCACGAACTGCCGTGAGACCGGGTTGGCTCAGCGCAGCACCGCTTCTTTTTTAACCTACTGTATTTATTTACTTATTTAGTTAAAAGATGAAGTGAAACAAAGGAATCTTTTGGTGATTCGCAATGGAAATGTGTGAAAGGTCATACTGACAAAAATTTTAGGCATCTATTTTAGGTTTTCAAAACTTGATACTTCACCAAAACTTTTTTGAATCACAGAACTCAACGTTTTTGTTAAGAAGGCGCCACCTTTTGGTGACAGTCTACAATTGAGGGAAAGGGGTGTGTTCATGCTGGAAAGTAGATACGCCCAGGAGAAGGAGGGGGACTTCCAGCCCGACGACAGCCGGACGTCGGCCAGCTGGGGGCTGGACTTCAGCTGGCCGACGTCTGGCTGGATGCGGCAACATTAGGTGGCTGCATCTGTAAGACTACACACAACCTGGAAATACCCTCCCTCTATTTTACATACTGACTATGGATTTTTGAATATCTGCTAAAACAGCAGTGTATGTGGAAATTCTTGTGATTTCAGGATGTCACAATTTCAAATTCCTACAGTTACATGACTTTAAAATGGTCTCAGGTGTAGTGGAGGACATGCTTAACAAGTATTTGGTGGTGTTTGCAGAAAACAACTTGATTTAAATTTTATAAATATTTTTGAATATCTGCTGATGCAGCAGTGATTGTGGCCACATTTGTATTTCTGGGATGTAAAAATTTCTTGAGAATAACTAGAGATGTACTTGAGGATAGGGTGAACAGGAATATTAGTTTGATTGTTGATAACAGTTTGACTGGATCCTATTCACGCAGTTACAACCATGTACCTACATATGATTGTATCTAGGTATCATAATGCATTTGACTTATCTAATAATTACATAATAGCCAAATGTTGCATTAACTGTTTTAAACTTGTCTTTTCACAAATTAACTTTGAGCATGAACATGGTGTCATATGCTTGTAACAACCTGGTTATAATATTCTTTATTCTGTATAGTGTTGCTTATTGCTTTAGAACATGAAAACTATCAAATGTGGTCTCAGTCATGTGTCAAACAAAAATCTTGTGGAATATGGTGATAAAAATGATATTTGTTTTGATATAAATTTTAGGGAATGCATTTATTGATTGGAATTGTAGCACTACATTATATTATCTATGTCTGTTGAAGTAAAGATAGCTGGGTTTACGAGGTGCACCTAAAAGCACCATGAGTTATACCACAAATACTGATGTAGATGCGCAAAGTATTGTAGCGATTCTCTTAGTTAGAGAGCGTGTTGATGTTGTGGGATTTCGGACTGTTCGGGAGGTTCCTGAAGGCAGCATGGAGAGAGAGAAAAGACCGAGAGCTTGCCTGTGTGTGTGTGTTGCTGTTCCGTTGTTGTAGTTGTGGTTGGCGTGGCTGTGGCCTACAGCAGCCGTTTTTCTGCAAATAAAGACGACCTTTGTTGTGAACATCGCCGACTGTGGAAGTGTGTTTACAACGTTACATTGGTGTCAGAAGTCAAACTGCTAACCGTCGGCTAGCCCTGCTTCGGCTACCTCAGTTGACAGCCTGCGCTAACTATGGCAGCGCAGCGAGATGTGGCCGGGGCCCGCCCGAAGATCAAGAGAGAGGCTATGGACAGTGACTTTGGGGGCACGCTGGGTCCTGAGGGAGCGGACAGTGCCGGAGAGCGTTTGGCCCGCCTCAGACGGACTGCCAGAGGCCTGGCGGCCGCCGCTAGCTTTGGCCCATCGACTGCAGGAATATACGCGGGCGCGGAGACGCCCGCCCCGAACAGCGCGGGGCCCGTGCTTGGCGATAGTGGCGCCCGGCCCTGCCAGGCAAATGTGAAAACCCCCAAGTACTCCGGTAAGGCTGACTGGGAGGCCTTCCATGCTCAATTTGAACTGTTAGCGCATGCTGCGGCCTGGTCCACAGACACTAAAGCACTCCAGCTAGCCTTGTGCCTCACTGACGACGCTTTGGCATGCCTGCTGCTGCTTAGCCCAGCGGAGAGGGGTGACTACAGGGCTCTGGTTGGTGCTCTGCAGCGGCGGTTTGGGCAGTGTGGCCAGCCTGCTGTCCTGCGGTCCGAACTGACGAGTAGACGGAGACAACCGGGTGAGCCGCTTCGCGCTTTGGCTAATGACATTGAGATGCTAGCGAAGAAAGCATATGCCCACATGCCCATCGACGTGCAGAACGAGCTGGCCAGAGACCAGTTCATCCGCGCCATTATCCCTGGTGAGCTGCGCATCCAGACTCAACTTTCCCACCCCCGCAATCTGCACGAGGCCCTGGAGATGGCCTTGGAGAGGGAGGCCGTGGTGGCTTCTGCGGGGTGCGACCATAGCGAGTATGACCCGGTGGTGAGGGCTGCGGTGCCGGAGGCCCCGGGCCAGGGGGTGCCAGCTTGGGCGGCCGAATTGACCGAACTGGTTCGAGGCGTGTCTCTACAATCTTCACGCCGCGGTGCTCGTCCTCGCCGAGACCCTCCTGTTTGCTGGACGTGCGGACAGCTGGGCCACATCAGCGTGCGATGCCCAGACCGTGCCGGTGTTCAGGGAAACGCCTCAGGGCCTGCGTAGGCGGGACGGCGCAGGCCCCTTCTTCTGTGTCCCAATCCGCCGGGGCGCCGGTGGACAGAGCCCAACGGTACAGCTGGGGGTGCGGGGCTCAGCTCCCCCCAGAAGCAGACGACAGCACAGAGTCCGCGAGGGTGGTGGGCTGGACGCGTGCAGGGGATTTTTGTCACATCCCCATCACCCTGGCAGGGGCTCCGTGCACAGCTCTGGTCGACACTGGCTCCACTGCGACCTTGATGAGACCTGACGTGGTGCCGGTAGGAACCCAGTTGGAACCAACTACAGTAAAACTGCGTACAGTGACTGGTGAGTTAGCCCCGATGTTGGGAAAAGGACTGGTCCCTATTCAGGTGGGGGGCCTGGGAGTGAACTTGGAGGTGTGGGTGGCAGCGGTGCAGGACGTTTGCATATTAGGCCTGGACTTTCTGCGGGCCTCACAGAGTGTCTTAGACCTGGGGAATAACACGCTGACCTTTCCAGGGGGCCCCATGGTTGACCTGGTGCGCCCCGCACAGGCCCCGAACCTACACCCGCCAAAGTCGAGAGCAGCGGGGGTGCACCATGAGGCACACCTTCCGCCCCCGATCTACCCCCCTGCACCCCTGTCCCCTGACCCTGATTTAGCCACCGTGGTGGGTTCTCCTGCCTCAGACCAGCACACTGTAATGGGGGAGGGGGATAGACTGGCAGTAGTGAGGGACATATGGACACGTAGCTGCCAAGATTTAGATCATCCACAGCGGGAGGAGCTGTGGCAGGTGCTGCTGGAGTTCAAGGACATTTTTGCTCTGTCAGAAGACGAGGTAGGCTTAACTCACCTCCTGCAGCACGACATTGACACGGGAGATGCACGGCCTGTGAAGTCACGCCCTCGCCGCCTCCCCCTGGCGCATCAGGCTGCGGCTGATAGTGCGATCGGGGAGATGCTCAGGGCTGGCGTCATTGAACCCTCCGACAGCCCCTGGGCCTCGGGGGTTGTGATGGTTAAAAAGAAGAAGAGCCCCAAAATGAGATTCTGTGTCGATTTTAGGCCGTTGAACAGTGTGACTAAGAAAGACTCATACCCGCTGCCCCGCATCGATGAGTGCCTGGATTTGGTTTCCGGCTCTTCCTGGTTCTCCTCGCTGGACCTGCGTAGCGGGTATTGGCAAGTGCCCCTCAGCCCCGCAGCCAGACCAAAGACTGCTTTCAGCACAGGCAGGGGGCTGTGGCAATTCCGTGTTCTCTGCTTCGGCCTATGCAATGCGCCGGCCACGTTTGAAAGGTTGATGGAAAAGGTGCTGGCCGATATTCCCCGACAGGAATGTTTGGTCTACTTGGACGACATCCTGGTCCACGGAAGTTCCTTCGAGGCAGCTCTGGCATCCCTGCGGCAGATTCTACAGCGGATAGCGGCAGCGGGCCTGAAACTCCACCCTGATAAGTGCTGCTTTATGAGGAAAGAGCTGGAGTTCCTGGGACACAAAATCGGGGGTGAGGGTATCAGTACGCTGGAGGAGAAAGTGCAGGCGGTGAAGGACTGGCCAACCCCCACAAACTTGAAGGACTTAAAGAGCTTCCTTGGTCTGGCGTCCTACTACAGGCGGTTTGTAAGGGGGTTCTCCTGTATTGCTGCGCCCCTGTTCCGCCTGCAGAAAAAGGATAGTGACTTTGACTGGTCAGCAGGATGTGAACAGGCTTTTGAGCGGCTGAAAAACGCCCTAACAGAATCTCCCACCCTCGCCACCCCGGACCCCAGTCTGCCGTTTATTCTAGACACAGATGCCAGCGATGTCGGAATGGGGGCAGTGTTGAGCCAGGTGGGGCCAGCGGGGGAGAGAGTGGTGGCGTACTTCAGCAGAACCTTTAATAAGGCTGAACGACGCTACTGTGTGACGCGAAGGGAGCTCCTGGCCATAGTACGGGCAATAAGTCACTTCAGGTACTACCTTTGTGGCCTGCCCTTCACTGTCCGGTCAGACCATTCAGCCTTGCAGTGGCTAATGGCGTTTAAGGAGCCAGAGGGGCAGATTGCACGCTGGCTGGAGGAATTAGCGCCATACGTCTTCGAAGTGAAGTACCGAGCGGGGGCTCACCACGCCAACGCAGATGCCATGTCCCGCCGCCCCTGTGCTCCAGCTGGTTGCCGGTACTGCGAAAAGCGGGAAGCCCGGGAGGAGGAGCTCCGGGCTGGGGGAGAGCATGATTCCGGGTGTAGCGGAGGTGAGCTGGCCTGCAGAGTGGCACAGGTGATTGACCCGCTCGAGTGGAGAGCGCAACAGGAGCAGGATGTTGACCTCCGGCCAGTGCTACAATGGGTGGAGTCTGGTCAAAGACCGCAGTGGAGCGGAGTGGCTGGATACTCACCTGCAACTAAAGGACTGTTTGTGAAATTTTCAGCTCTCCGAGTAAAGGACGGAGTGCTGCAGAGAGCCTGGAAGGAGCCAGCTACGGGGGAGGAGAGGTGGCAGGTGGTGGTCCCCAGGGCCCTGAGGGAGGCAGTTTTGAAGGCCTCCCACGGAACCGCCGGGGTGGGGCATTTTGGAGTTTCCAAAACCCTTCGGCGGCTCCGGCAGAGTTTCTACTGGGGGCAGCTCAGGAGGGATGTTGAGGACTTTTGCCGCCGGTGTGACCTCTGTGCAGCGCACAAGGGTCCCTCAGACCAGTCCCGGGCCCAGCTACAGCAGTTAGCAGTGGGAGCCCCGATGGAGAGAGTAGCAGTGGACGTGATGGGGCCTTTTCCACGCACAGACAGAGGAAATCGTTATGTCTTAGTTGCCATGGACTACTTCACAAAATGGCCGGAGGCATATGCCATACCCGACCAGGAGGCGGAGACGGTGGTCGACAGGCTGGTGGAGGGCATGTTTGCCAGGTTCGGGATGGCAGAAACCATTCACAGTGACCAGGGAAGGAACTTTGAGTCGGCTGTTTTCTCTGTCATGTGTGAGCGCTTAGGGATGCGAAAGACCCGGACGACACCGTTACACCCGCAGAGTGATGGGCTCGTCGAGCGCTTCAACAGGACCCTGGCGAAACAGCTGGCCATCCTCACTGCAGAGCACCAGCGTGATTGGGACATGCATCTCCCCCTTGTTTTGTTGGCGTATAGGTCCGCTGTGCAGGATTCCACCTTGTGTACGCCTGCCCTGCTCATGCTGGGGCGAGAGCTACGGACGCCAGCGGAGATGGCACTGGGGAGGCCTCCGGACGCTCCGGTAGTCGTACCGGGTCCGGAATACGCCAGGAGACTGCAGGACCGGCTGGAGTCGGCCCATGCTTTTGCCCGTGATCAGCTGGAGAAAGCGGGAATGAGACAGAAAAGGAATTATGACTTGAGGGTAAAAGGGAAAGACTTCAGGGCCGGTGACCTTGTGTGGGTGTACAGCCCGAGGAGGAAGAAAGGCCGGTGCCCTAAGCTGGACTGCCACTGGGTGGGGCCTTGTGTAGTGGTAGAGAAGCTGGGGGAAGTGGTGTACAGGGTTCAGCTGCCGACTAGGGGGAGACGAGTGGCCCTTCATAGAGACAGGCTGGCTCCATATAAGGGTGATGTGCGCCCGGTCCAGTCGACCCCCCTGAGAAATGAAACAGCCACAGCCCCAGACTCACTGACTGTGCCCCCTTCTACTGCCCCACAGCTTCCTCCACTTTTGCACCCCATCCCAGATCAAAAGCGGGGTGCTGCAGGACAGCAGACACAGCCCCAAGTGTCGTCTACAAGGGGGCTGCAGAGGCAGAGAAGACCCCCAGGTCACCTCAGAGACTTTGTACGGGATCCCTCGGGGCGAGGGATTTAGTGAGGGGGGGGCAATGTAGCGATTCTCTTAGTTAGAGAGCGTGTTGATGTTGTGGGATTTCGGACTGTTCGGGAGGTTCGTGAAGGCAGCATGGAGAGAGAGAAAAGACCGAGAGCTTGCCTGTGTGTGTGTGTTGCTGTTCCGTTGTTGTAGTTGTGGTTGGCGTGGCTGTGGCCTACAGCAGCCGTTTTTCTGCTAATAAAGACGACCTTTGTTGTGAACATCGCCGACTGTGGAAGTGTGTTTACAACGTTACAGTATTTTCACTCACAGATGGCGAGACTCTGGTTCTTCTTTCGCGCCCTCCTCAAACAGGTGAGGTGAGCGTCACCGCCATTACATGAAGATAACGTCAAAGTTAAAATGGAACTAAACTGAAGAGGGACCAAAGTTCTTGAAGTGCTCTAAAATGTAACTTTGAATCTGTTTCCCTCTCCCAGCATTACCTGCCTACCTACATTTACTCCACACTGACTCTTACATGAGGAAGTGAAACAGAGAGGACACTTTGTTGTGACGAGAAAGCAAAGACGCATATACAGCGATCCGGTAACTTCTCATACTCCAAAAATCTCTCGCAGTGACCGTTTCTGTCCCTGAGCTCGGTGAACATGTTCATACAGGTACATTCAGCTCACCTGTACAGTCCAGGCGTCCCAGCAAACAGGAGAGGAGAAGCAGCGATAAGGCTGATTTTAACATCCTTTCTTTCTTTGCTGTTACAGTTTCATCGTTGGTAGTTTCCTGGTAGTTGTTAAAGGCCAGCAGATGCTGTTCAAAGCTAGCAGGTTTACCTGAGATAGTTTTGTCCGTGTAGTAGTTTCACTCCTTGTAGGGGATAACCAACATCGAGGCAGGGAGGAGTCACGTGGTTTACAGGAAAACCTTCCGCTCTACCTGACAGTTTGGTTTCATCACTCACGAAGCGGGTGCGTATTATTTACCCGCTTCGATAATTCATCAATAACAGAAAATCACTGTCAGGAGCAGATAAGGAATGGATGGATAGAGGCTTTTGGTCACCAATTCAGTTGGAAGCAGTGGCTGTATCTTATTTTTAAAAGATTTTTGTCTTAAATATGGTCATTTTAGTAATACTAAAACATTTATAACCAAAGCAATTCCTGTTTCTATTTGGTATTTGATTAGATGATCTTTAACACCTCCCACTCCCGTCTCTCCTCATTATCCCATTAATTTTAGCTGGAGGCTGTGACTTCACTGAAATTACAATTCCAAACACAACACTCAGGAATTTATTTAATCACATTTTACACCCCATCCATCCCTCCATCCATTCACAAAAACTTAATTTCACCGATATTTTCTAAAAACACCATTCCTATTTTAAGGAATAATATTTTAAATTTCTCTTTACCCCAAAGGCTAAAGAAATTCATCTAAAGACATTAAATGGAATTTATCCATCCAGTGATTTGTTACACCAGCAGTTAGGTTTTGAAACCAACTCTTGTGTATTTTGTGATAAAGAAAAATGAATCTAAAAACCATTTAATTTGCCATTGTTTGTATTCTGAAGCCTTTTTGTCATGTTTATGAGTCGTTGTACCCAAAAGTGTCTCATCTAGAAAATTCTGTAAATTCTGTATATTATTTATGGACTTATGGAAAATGAAAAAGAAAACTTTCTGGTGAACATTATTTTGATTTTAGGGAAAACCTAAATACACAAATGCAAAATTATTAAAGTGCCTTCCAAATTCTGTGTATTTTAAAATGAATTTCTGTTATACATACAAGCCCTTAAAATAATGGAAAATGTGAATGCAAGAAAACTTCTTACTTTTTTTATAAAACTTTATAAAGAAAGCCCTGACACTTTTAAGTTACCTTTTTTTTACTGTCATTTTTAGTTATGTTGGTTGTGTTTTTATTTTTACTTCCTGCACCTTTAAACTCGTATTTACATACTAAAATTATTTTAAATGCTTTGTTGTTTGTACAGATTGATAAATAAAGCATTAAAAAAAATAAATCTCCCTCAATTACTCGACACACACTTCAAAGCCTTGACACAGAAGGACACATCACTACAGAGAGCTGGAGCTTATCCCTAGCAGTCATTCCAAGATAATTCATTGTCATTCAGAGTCTCAATAAATGTGATGAACATATGTTTTGGAAATCTCCCTGTACAATAAAAAGGACTAAAAAATAATTATGACTACAAAAAAAGGAACTGGCCTTAAACACCCACATTCCACTCATTTGGGGGAGTTGCATCATCCTAATTGTGCTGCACAAAATATATTCTTAACAATTCTCCAAAGGACCACAAGATGGAGCTCCAAAACACACAAACAAACACTCCACTCAGGCAGTAGATCAGCAGTCAGATCCAGTTAACCTCTGTACACCAGGTATGTGGTTCCATAACACTTCCACTTAACACATTCAGACAATATAATGTTCAAGACCACATTAAATACTGAGAGAAACAACCAAACAGCTGAACCAGGTCAGGAACCACACCAGTCAGCTGGGCCACAATCATGACTGAACAATGAAGTTCCAAAAACATAACAGGGGCTTGTTTACAAACTCAGCTGGATGAGTCCCATTCAACAAAAGTGAGACTGTTGTCCAGAAACCCACCATGAAAGTACCCGCCTGATGTCTGCAAACAAGGACAACTGGAACACTGGCTGCAAAGAAAACTCCAACAATATTCAGTTCTTTGATTGGCAGTACTGGCTCCATCTTTGGTGTCATTTGGGTCCACAGTGATGGAGGGTGTGAGCCCTCCATCACTGTGGTTGTTTCCATGGCATGAGGACTCAGATGTAAGTGCATGGATTTAAAGTACATATTATTTATTTATTTTTGTGGGGCAATAGATCATAAATAGGTCATAGACTAAAAGGATCACAGTCACAGGCTGCAGCACACTGGGGAGCAACATCACTGCATGTTTTTACAACTAAGCAAGAATAAGGTCACCATGAGTCAGGATCAGAGTAACATGTCCCACTTGTTTGTTGTTACTGAGAACCACAGTTATTATAGTTGTGTATTCTCCATATTTACTTTTTTCAATGCAGTTTAATATGAGTTTCAGTGTAATTTAAGTTTTCTTAATTATTCAATACAGACAGCAGACAGCTTAAAGGCACATCTCATCAGCAAAGTTGTGTTGACCACTATGACCCACCTGACAGTAATTAAAAATAAATACATTACCTGTATAATTTGCAAAACATGGTTTCAGTTGATAAAGTCCTGAATAAAGAAGTACGAGAGATAAAAACAGCAGAACCACATCATAAAACACAACATAAGAAAGTAAAATCAATATCATATAAAATCTTATGCTTTAGTTGATAAGTATCAGCACCTGAGAAGTGCTGTAGTCGGTCATGATGTGTGGAATTTGCTGTTGGGATGATGTCAGGTGAGGTGCAGGTTTCTGTAGTAGCTTGTATTTGCCACTAGGAGGCACTGACATTAGAAAGGTCACAGAAGGGAAATGGAGCTAAAAGTAAGTCACACACTCTTTTTCACTGTGCATTAATGTCTCTGATGTTTAATTTGGGTTTTTTAATGATTTTACAAACATGTTTCATCATTAATTCACGTTACATATTAGTGGAATATAGTTTACATTCTTTTATCTTTTAATTAGTCTCTGCACTGTATATTTTGTAATTTTGTAATATTGTGTTATAGTTATAGCTCTAATATCTCTGTATATTTGCAATTTGTATACTTGTATATTGTCTTATAGTTTTTATACTTATTTGTTTTTTCTGTAAGCACGAAGTACCGCAGCAATTTCCTAATGCTGTGAACCTGTTCACCCATATGGCAATAAAAACCTTCTGATTCTGATTCTTTTATAGGTGTTTTTAAATTTGGGGAATCAAAGTGTTAAAAGGAATTGTCGTTTTGTTTGAGAAACACTATAAGTGGAATTTAAAGGACAAAGAAAAATCAGACTCAACCACAGCATAAATACAAAAGAGAAATATTAAATGTTTTGTCTCACAAACCCAGCTGCAGGTGTGTGTCTCCTGAGGAAACGCTCTCATGTTAGGCAAAAACAACCAAAAAAAAAAAAAAAACAGTAAATCAAACATGACCTTAAATGCTCTGACACAGTTCTGTGGAAACCAAACCAGCCCTGAGTTCTCAACAATTCAAGCCTGGAAGAAATTACTGTTTAGTTTTATTTCAAAGCATTCACAGAGAAATGAAGCTGAAACTGTAGCTTACAGAGACACATCTACTGCATGTTATATTGGAAGTACAGAGTGGTCTGAATCTCCTGCTGCCTGTAGTGCTCACCGGTTCCCGAATCACCAGAGTTCATGAGTCAAATCTTCCTACTCATGAATCATGAATCCAAGTTCTCCTTTAACCAGATCATTCAAGTCCTCTGAACGCTGCTAAATATAAAAGGCAAACAGCACCATGGTGGATCCACCAGAAACAACACTGACTCCAATAATTCAGATTAAAGCTGCTCTGTCTGGTTCAACAGTTTTCTGTCCCTGTGCTGACTGCTCATTGTGTCCTAACAAATACAGACTGAAAAAAGAATGAATAAGACACATGCAGTACAAATACATATTAAAACTTTATTTACAAAAGAAAAAACATAAAAACAGCAGAAAAGAACAGATGCACCATCAACCCCACACACAATGTACACAACCTCCGTCAGACACTACACACCCACAGGTTAAACCTTAAGAGATGATGATGGTTTGATCTGTTTTAAAGTCACAGATATTTTACTTGTCAGGTTATGATTTTTCTTTTTTGATTTAATTCAAAGTCAAGATTTGTAATCTAATGATTGCATCAACGGATGTTTTCCACCAATAAAATTATTGTCTAATAACTCGTATAAAACTCTATAAAAACACCTCCAAATTGTTCCCGTTCTTATCATATGAAGAAGTTCATGTACTGAAAATGTTCACATTTCATAACTCATCTATCTGTGAAACTGCTTTCTGCTAATTAATGAAAAACTATAGTAAAAAACACGTAAGTGAATCTATGATCCATCGATCAGGTTTATGTAATAAATCAGTGATTCAGACCTCTGGCTCAGATTAAATTCATAGTTCAGACTCTTGTGATGTGATCGGTTCTTACTGATAAAATATTTATGCCTCATTTACAACTTTCACATGTTTCAAACATCCTCTGACCTGGTTCTGACCTCAGGTTTTTAAATTTGGCACTCAAACACACAGAGAGTGACCTCTGTGCTCAGCAGTATTTAAAGCCTGATTTTAGCTCCTTTTTTGGCCTGAAAAATTAAATAAATGTTACAAAAATATCAGAACTGGCAATGAGAATGCAATAACAGAAATATAACATTCAGAGCGGTATATTTATCTATGTCTGCGTTGGTTTCACCTCTCATCTAAAAGGCTTCTTTAGAACTGAAGAAGCCTTTTAGATGAGAGGTGAAACATCTTCAAGAAACAAAAAGAGTTCCAGTTGCTTTTTTTTTCAAGCTCCAGAGACTTACTTATTTATATATAATATTTACAGTAGCTGTGTGTCAGTGACTGAAAAAAGGCCAGCAGGTACACTGATGACCAATAAAATATATTTAGTTGTAAAATTTAGTGTTTATGAAATCATCTATAAGGTAATAAAATAACTGTATGAACACAGAAACAGATCTGGGTTCATAATTATTAATAAATGAGAACATTTGCTGGTATGATGAGCAGTGAGATCAGATAATCACAAGAAAACCAGATCTTAGTGTTTCTGCCAAATTCCACTTTGACTCCATCTCACATCATTTAATTTTCACTGTGAACTCTGACCTTCAGTTACTGTGAATGTTGAACTGGCTGCTGGGAACCTGGAACAGCAGCAGGACTCACAGTTCAGTTATGAAGACACTTCAGGCAGTTCAATGCCCTGATCTGGAGGAGACTGATAATTTGAATTTGGTTGCTTTTTACATTTTTTGTAGATAAGAAAACCAACAAGACCAATGAACAGCACAGCAGCAACTGACAGACCAACTATCAGAGCAACAGAATCACTCTTCTTCCCTCCATCCCCACTTTGTCCTCCTGGCTGACCTGCAGGTAGAAACAGGTGTGAGGTGTCAGCTGTCAGGTAGGTGATGAGTGAAGAACAGAACAGAATCCATTTCCTCTTCAAACTGCTGTCAGACATTATCTACTGCACTCTGATCACATCACTCAGACCAGCTGCTTTCTACAAAGTCTCATCAACAACATCTTTAGAAACAAACATCAACAACCAGGAAGCAGCTTCACCTCAAACTCACCTGGTTCTTCAACTGTCAGGTTGGTGCTGCTCATAAGCTGAGAGTCGTTTTTGTCATATCCAGCATAACATTCATATATTCCAGCGTCATTCATGGAGACATTTTTGATAATCACAGAGAGGTCTCCATCTTTCATCTGTGGATCTCTGAGCTGCACTCGACCTTTAAAAGATGGAAGCTGGAAGTTTTCATAAGTGCGACCGTCTCTGATGAACAAAACATAAAACTCCTCCTTGTTGGTGTCTTGAAGCTCTGGCTGCTGGTCATTTTTTCTCCACCTTAAAATTACGACAGCAGCACCTCTGGTACCGCTGCACTGCAGAGTGGCATCTTCTCCACGTTTGACTGTTTCCTGTTTATTATCTAAAAGAGAGAGAAAGAATTATAAAATTAATTTTAATCCCATAACTCAAAATGTATTTTCACTTTGAACTGAATTTGCCACAGAATAGATGATGAGATGATGCAGAGAAAAAAAAATCCATGCTGCTTCTGCTAACATGCTAATGTTGCTAACATATAAAAACAGACTGTATATAAAAGATGATTGTAACATCTGACAGTGTTCAGTGTTATTAAAGTCCTGTTTTGAAGCCTTAGCATTGTCAGGCTTTTTTTAATTGTTTTTTTTTTTTCTGTTTTAATTATTTTATTTATCTTTTGACAAAATATAACCATGCAGCCTTGAGCTTTTTGACATAATGTGATTGAGCAGCATGTGAGCATGTAAATGCTCCTGACATTAACAGTCCGTACGATGTTTGATTGAACCCTCCTGAGACTTAACATATCTTCTGCTCAAAGTCTGTATACCAGATGGACACAGCCTCCATGATGAGGTTCTGCTATGAAGCCTCGAGCTGAGTGTTTTTGCTGCAGCCATCTTGAAACCAAATCTGAAGAGTGAAGGTTTTATCTGACTAAAACTGTGCAAAGTGAAGCCCTAACAGACTGAATATTTAGCAGCTCGATAATAAAATCTGTTGTTTGTATTTCACTCCACTGTATCTGATTAACTTTTTTAATTTTAATTTTAATTTTTTAAATTTTTTTTTAATTTGTGTATTTTGAAAGAGACAGGTCAGATCAGCTGATTTCTAATAATGCAGCACACTGATATGATCATAATGAGAACATGCAAACTGCACACAGAAAGGTCCCACAGTGCTGCCGAACCTAGTAAGCATTTAATTATTGTATAATTACACGATTCTGCATTTCATAGCTTGGATAGCTGATGACAGTTATTAAACTTTACTGTTTATTTTCCACTCTTAAACTCGGTGTGACTCAACTCTCAGTCAGGTCACGTTATATAACATTAGTTTCACTTTCTGTTTCATGCTGAGTGCTGACCTATAAATACCCACCAGATTAACTGGCGTGTAGAATTTAAAAAAAAAAAGAAATTCAATCAATAAAAAAACTCTACTAATCTAATTTACTGCTAAACAGAAGTTTCCAAGGGGAATCCCGCCCCTTTAGTGACTTCTAACTCAAAAACCAGCGGGACAGAAACTTGGCAACACTGCTGACAGGAAAATTACATGAAATGCAAATCAAACTAAACCGTGAAGATGACCCAGAGTTTCTGAAGTGATCTAATATGTAACTTTTGTTCCATTTCACCCTCACACCATTACCTGCGTACCTACATTTACTACACCGACAATCCGAAATACAATAATGAAATGAAATCGATCGACATGTTTTCGATCGAGGAGACAAACACTCATATGTTGCACAGTGATCCAGTACAAGAACTTCACAAACTCCAAAATCTCTCCGCGTGATCCTTTTTATGTCCAGATAAATTAATACACACAGGTACACAAGGCTTACCTGCACAGTCCAGACGTGCCAGGAAACAGGAGAAGAGCAACATCGACAAAGCTGATTTAAACATCCTTCGCTCTTTCTGCAGCGTTTTATTGTTGTCCCTCGTTGATATTGGACATCAGGGGCCTATTCCAGAAAACAGGTTTAGCTCCAAACTCTGAGTTTCTTAACCTTAAAATGAGGAAACTCGGGTTTTCAGTTCCAGAAAGAGAGACTCTGTGAACCTAACCTGGCAGGTTTTATCCAACAAACTCTGAGTGTCTCTCTGACTCCTCCTCCTGCTGCACCTGAACCACCTGTCTGACACGCCCATTCATTTCCTCATTCATAAAGTCTCTGCAAAGCGATCAGAGGAGCGAATTCATCTGCAGACTTTTATGTTTCTACAATCACTGAAATCCCAGTTAGACTTTAGTTTGTTATTTTTGTCCATAACATGAAGCTTTTACAGTCGTTCACTCGTCAACAGGCTGTAAGGACGGAGACAGCGATGATGTCACAGATTTATAATGAAGCAGCTGCAGCTGTCAGACTGTCAGTCAGTTTCTCTGAAACATTTACTGTAGTTACTGTAGCATCACTGTTACACCACACTGATCTGGATGAAGCTGCTGACACAGAACACACTTTGGACGTAAAACTTATTTTAGAGATGATTGGAATGTTTGAGCGAAGATGAGGGTGAAATGATTTGAAGACTTTAAAACTGAACTAAATGGATTTAAATGATGTCATTTTGAAAGTTAAGGTGTCTGAAATTCAGAGTATGAATTTCCTTTTATTTTCCACTGAAAATCACCAAAATCGGTGATCATCGGCTCTATAACTGATCCGCAAACCTGTCCGAGTCCAACAGCGCAGCAGGAGGATCCAAATGGATCAGGATCACGGATTCAGACCGGATAAGGCCCAGATCCAGTTCAGGCTATTTTGCAGCTCATCCAGTCTGGATCTGTTCATAATGGATTAATTTTCCCGACACGATCTGCATTCTTTAATTAAAATGCCTCATCCTCCCAGAATGTACCGAAATATTTAAAACGTATAAAGCTGAGGCATTTATCACAGCATGTTTGCCTTTACTGGTAAATCTTTACATTCATTACTGGAAAGCTGCTCTGAATGTTTTCAGCTAAATATGAAACTATGACTGAACTCTAACCCTTAACAGTAACTCAGTGAAACATCTCTGCTGTGGCTGTCAGAGAGCTGTCATCTATCAAGTTGGTCTTTAATCAGCTTCAGCTGATCTTAGATCAGATTAAAATTTTTAAACTGGAAACATTAAAGCAGCTTTTCTGTAAATCTCATTTTTATCCAGTAATGGCAGAAATAATGAAATCCTCAATTAAATAAATGAATAAAGTGAGGTTGCTATTCCATCAATAGATTCCATTTTTACTGTACAATTATTAAAACAAATAACCATAAACTGAACTGTCATAAACTGCAGCAGAAAAGGTTTTTATTAAGTAACAAACTGACCTGAGGTCAGCTCTCCCGGGGTCTGCTGCTGTCTCAGTCTCTAACACACAGGTCGGTCAGTAAACTCAGTCTGAGCTGTTTCTCCACAGTTTTATCTTCTCTTTCTGTCTCCTGCAGTTTGTCCGTCAGGCTGAATAATTAGATAAATGGGA
Source organism: Archocentrus centrarchus (assembly GCF_007364275.1). Taxonomy (NCBI): domain Eukaryota; kingdom Metazoa; phylum Chordata; class Actinopteri; order Cichliformes; family Cichlidae; genus Archocentrus; species Archocentrus centrarchus. The sequence continues at coordinate 257,140 of NW_022060275.1, read as the reverse complement.
AATTAGGATTCATCTTCATCTGATGAAAATTCAAGTTGTGTAAATGATGACAGCAGACATTATAAAGGAAATTATATATTTTATAACAAACTTTTATTCTGTCTATGATGATGTCAGAGTGGGTCAGGCTGATTAAAGTGACTCGTCATGCTCCACACTGACACGTGCGATCCTCCATCAGATTAAAATGCAGGCTCCGCTCTTTGATTCAGTGGCAGAGCCAAAGGGGTGGCAGTTGCCACCCCCAACAGAGCCCTTGCCACCCCTACTGCCACCCCACTGGAAATGGTCATTTTAAAATATAAGTAGGGGTGGGCCTCGATTTAAAAAATTAATCGAATTAATTACAAGCTTTGTAATTAATTAATCGAAATTAATCGCATTTTAATCACATTTCAATATATAACATGAGAAATATCAATTTAAGTTTGGTTGATGAATGAATCAATATACATAAGCTTAAACTTCAAAATGTTGTTTATTTTCCCACCAGTCTACTACACAGACCAATGAAGGGTGGAAGTGCTCCTGTGATAAGCAAACACCTGAAATTAAAGTTAAGCATCATAACTGGATAGTTTTATTCAACATTAATGTCTCACTTAATATAGTTGGAAATTAATCATTCTCTCAGCTGTATTCCTTGATGTTGAAATGTGTTATGCTTGTTTTAACAGCTTATTTTCAATAAAGGAATTAAAATTAAACCACAAAAAGGGGAAAAAGTTCGTTCTCCGTTTAGCCAGCTGCTTTTACACAGCTGGTTAAACGGAGAACTTTATAAAAAAAAAATCTGTCTTCTTTTGAACAACCCAAAATAGAGGTGATGCGGTGAAGGTAAAAATAAAGAACACTGAATGTAAATTATAGTTTCAGAAGCTGTAACATTTTGGGACCTAAAGATAAAGTGTATAATCAGTTTAAAGGTGCCTCAAGGGTTAATTGGCAAAGTCACTGAAATACTTTGATCAATGATAAATTTTTTAAAAGTACTTGTTCATTTGTCTTTTATTCACAGGATGCACAGGAGTTGGTACTTTGTCAGGTAACAATTGTTTTTGATGACAAAGATGGGCTGATATAAATTTCTTTTTTTTTTCCTTTTTTTTTCTTCCAATTTTTTTCCTCCAATTTGTTCCCTTGTTTTTTTTTTTGTTTGTTTGTTTTTTATTCAGGGTGTTACTGGTTATGTTTGAATTCTAAGTCAAGAGACTCAAACTGTCAGTGTAGTTTTATGATTTTTTTTTCACAAGATTTAATATAGTTTCATAATGACTTAATGTGTGCTCTGTGTCAACAGCTGCTGGAGGCGAGGGCGAGTGTCCTGGCAGCGCAGGAGGTTGCCTTCTGGGACGGTGTCACCACTGACCTCATGTTGGATGAGGAGGATGGCGTCTTAGGTGCCGTTTACACGAAGCCGTTTTCACTGGAAACGGTGTCGTTTTGATGCGTTTCAGCCTTTCGTTTACACGATGGCGTTTCAGAAACGATCCGCGTTTACACGAGGACATGTGAAACGATGAAAACGATGTAGTTCCCATGCCAGGCCACAAGTTGGCGTTGGTTTTCTCTTTGCAAAGTTTGTTTACGCAAGACGCGCATGCGTGGAGTGACAGTAGGTAGTGCGGCAAATTGTTCATTACTTACAAAACGGCCAAAGTGAGAGGTTTTGTGTACCGATGATGAGGTTGGATCGCTGCTGCACACAACGCTGAATTACAAAACGGTAAAAACACAGGAAAAGCATAAGAAGCACTCGTGAATCCGCGAGTACTGTTTATTAGTTTGCGCGTGCGCGAAAAACTGGCCGTCGCAACTATAGTGCGCATGTGCGTTTCTGAAACGCTCCACTCTGGACCCCGTTTCTGAAACACATCGTTTTCACTCTGTTGTCGTGTAAACAGAAGGGCGAAACGCATCAAAACGACACCGTTGTCGTGTAAACGCAAGGCCGAAACGCATCAAAACGACACCGTTTCCAGTGAAAACGGCTTCGTGTAAACGACACCTCAGAGGGCGTATCGGGCTGAATTGTAAGACCCCCCCAAGCTTCTGCAGCCAGGAGCTCAGTGACCTGTGGAGTGGAGCTCAGTGACCTGCGCCAATCTGCAGGACAGACTTGAAGCTGACCCTAAGTACAACGCCATGCATCATAGGCGTTTGTGTGCTGGATTGTTCTGAGAGAAAGCCACCACCACATGGACCAGAAGTAGCAAGGCATTATGTGTCATAATGTGCTTTTTCCTTTTCTTTTTTTTTCATTGTGTGTGTGTGTGTGTGTGTGTGTGTGTGTGTGTGTGTGTGTGTGTGTGTGTGTGTGTGTGTGTGTGTGTGTGCTTTTGTTATAAATAAAACAAAGAAAAATTCAAACTTGTGCCTCTCACTTTGTTTCTCATAATTGAATTAGGTTATTAGCATACAAGGTATATCACAGAAAGAGTAATAATTTAAAAATAATTTTTATTACTGGGTTATTTATTGGGGGAGGCTTACCCAGTCCTGTTTTTATAAAGGCCAATGAGGGAACAGATCTACCAACCAATCACATGTGAGTGTTGAATTGTAATGTCATTTTTTTTCATCCAATGACTGAGAAGCCACGTGGGTCTGTTGCCGCTGCTTCGGCTTACATCGCTGCTGTTCATATGTAAAGTAGAGTCATTAACACCTCCCGCCGGCCGGCTCCCCCCGTACCTTTACCCCCCCGCTGCTTCTGATAAACAATCATATCCGTCTCAGGCGAACACAAATGCACTGCCCCGTAAACTGTCGAAAGCTGTCGTATACTAGCGGCGCCCTCGTCAGTATACAGGACGAAAATCCCTCTTTTTCGTGCAGTGTGTGTAACAGGGTTGTCGAACCCTGTGTATAAAAAGTGGACTAAGATAGAGAGTGGTGTCAGACTTGTGTGAAGCTGCACCAACTGATTGTATTATGTAGGTTTGACAATTTTGAACCAGAGTACTTTGTAACACCTCATGTGACATGTATGTGTATTAAACATCTCCTTGATTGTGGTCCAAGGTCTGACTAGTGAATTTTTCCTGACTAACAAACACGCAGGGACTCAGGGTGATTCAGGAAGTATGTTTTGTCCTTTCATCAGCTGTGGAAATTCATTTAACGTGGAAGAATTTATCATTATTTTTTTTGTTTGTTTGTTTTCTAGAAGACATCCAGGATGACTTAAGCTAAAAATGTAGCTCATTGAATCAGCCTCCATCTTTGTGTGACACAGAAAGGTCTGCTACACCTCTTGCCTGAATTGTTTTCATTTAAGTACTTACCACTAACACACCTGCTGTTCTCAGAAAGTCCCGTGCTCTGCAGGAACAGGTTTTTTTCCTTATTTGCTTACAGAGTCAGAGCTCTGTTCTCTTCTCAAACACTTCCTGGTTCAGACTAAAAAAAAAATGCTGCAGGCTTCAAACTTCCTCTTCTCTTTCTCAGCCTGTGTACAGGAACAGGCTCAGACAGGGTTTCACTTTAACTCAGTGTCAGTGTTTCTGGTTATCTGTCTGTACATGCAGAGGGTCCATTCATACACCTGTGTTTTATTTTCTCTGGACTGATTCCAGATCAGATTAAAGCTGCACAGACTGCTTTATCTGGTTTTCTTTCCCTTTCCTGACTACTCCTTGTTTCCATGACAAATAGAGACTGAAAAAGAATAAATAAGACACATCCAATACACTATATGTCAAAACTTTATTTACAAAAGAAAAGCCATTTAAAATTTAAAAGCAGCAGAAAACACACAATGAAGATCTTAAAATCCTTTTTGAACTGCAGTAACAAACACACGAGTCTATTTCATCATCTGTTTGAAAGGAATTTACAAATGCTCAATTGTGCCAAATCAGAGGGAAACATGTGACTGTTTCATCACACTTTCTCCCTGAGACGTCTTTCAGCAGCAGCTTCAGGCAGATTTACACCATCACTTAGACTGTTGATAAACAGCTTGAGGGGTCTTGAGAAAAATAAGTGCAGTTTCAACAATATAATCTCCCTTTTCACATTAATATTGCTGCAGTACATCAGAAACCTGTTTACACACCTTGGGCTGAACCTCACTCTGAAAAGCAAATTAAACTTTCTGTTATTTAATGGAAAAATATGGCAAACAACACCTGCTGTAATTGAATCTATTGATCAGGTTTCTCTGATAAATCAGTGATTCAGACCTCTGGCTCAGATTAAATTCATAGTTCAGACTCTTGTGATGTGATTAATTCTTAATGATACAACATTTATGTCTCATTTACAAATTTCACATGTTTCAAACATCCTCTGACCTGGTTCTGACCTCAGGCATAAATTTTGGCACCCAAACACAGAAACTGACCTCTGTGCTCAGCAGTATTTAAAGCCTGATTTTAGCTCCTTTTTTGCATCAAAGATTAAATAAATGTTACAAAAATATGAGAAATTGCAATGAGAATGCAATAACAGAAAAATAACATTCAGACTGTTAGTGACTGAAAAAAGGGCAGCAGGTACACGGATGACCAACAAAATACATTTAGTTGTAAAATGTAGTGTTCATTAAATCATCTATAAGGTAATAAAATAACTGTATGAACACAGAAACAGATCTGGGTTCATAATTATTAATGAATGAGGACATTTGCTGGTATGATGAGCAGTGAGATCAGATCATTACGAGAAAACCAGATCTTAGTGTTGCTGCCAAATTCCACTTTGACTCCATCTCACATCATTTAATTTTCACTGTGAACTCTGAGCTTCAGTTACTGTGAATGTTGAACTGGATGCTGAGAACCTGGAACAGCAGCAGGACTCACAGTTCAGTTATGAAGCTGCTGGAAGCATTTAAAGAACCTGATCTGCAGGAGACTGGAAGTCTGTATTTGATTGATTTTAACATTTTTTTGTAGATCAGAAAACCAAGAAGCACAGCAGGAACTGACAGATCAACTATCAGATAAACAGAACCACTTTTCTCTCCTCCATCCTTCTTCCCTCCAACCCCACTTTGTCCTCCTGATGGACCTGCAGGTAGAAACAGGTGTGAGGTGTCAGCTGTCAGGTAGGTGATGAGTGAAGAACAGAACAGAATCCATTTCCTCTTCAAACTGCTGTCAGACATTATCTACTGCACTCTGATCACATCACTCAGACCAGCTGCTTTCTACAAAGTCTCATCAACAACATCTTTAGAAACAAACATCAACAACCAGGAAGCAGCTTCACCTCAAACTCACCTGGTTCTTCAACTGTCAGGTTGATGCTGCTCATAAGCTGAGGGTCCTCTTTGTCATATCCACCATAACATTCATATATTCCAGCATCATTCATGGAGACATTTTTGATAATCACAGAGAGGTCTCCATCTTTCATCTGTGGATCTCTGAGCTGCACTCGACCTTTAAAAGATGGATGTTTTTATAATAAAAACATAAAGCTGCTTGTCTGTGTTTTTCTGCTGTGACTGCAGGTCACGATTCCGCCACCTTAACATTATGACAGCAGCACCTCTGGAACTGTAGCACTGCAGAGTGGTGTTTTCTCCACTTTTGACTGTTAACTGTTGATTATCTTAAAAAAGAGAGACAATAGAAGAATAATAAAATTATTTGAATCCAATAATTCAAACAGCATTGTCACCTGAATTTGCCACAGAACAAATGATGAGAGGATGCGCACAGAAAACAAAAATCTCTTTTGTTTTCATGCTGCTTCTGCTAACATGCTAATGTTGCTAACATCGAGCTGCAAGAATAAAAAAGTTGACTGAGTGCAGCTGCTGCTGTCTCTGATTTCTTAACTTCTTCACTCACTCTGCCTTAATGTGTATAAAATAATTTTTGTCTGGTAAAAACAGACTGTATATCAAAGATGGTCATAACCTCTGCCATCACTCCATGGTTGGTGAAGTATCACTGCATAAAAAGTGGGTTTTTCGACAGTTTCTTGTATGTAATATTGCCGTGCGCCTTGAGCTTTAGGGCTCTCAGCAGGAGGCTTTGGTCAGAACAATAAACTGTACACTGTAAAAAAGGGATTTGGGGTTTTAGTCAGCTGGACTCATGTATTTATGCTGAGTGAACTCAGTGCCCATTACAACTAACGAAGATGAGTTACAACAACTTCAACTTGAAAAAATACGTAAAAACTCAAAATAATCCGTTCAGTTAACTAAAGAAATCGCGTTAGGATTCGTATTTTATGTAATACGCATGTGCCCTTAATATGACGTCATGGTCACATGATGCTCACAGTCGCGGTTCACATTTGAAATTTAGCGAAGAACCTGGCAGCCATGTTGGTTAAGAAGTGGACGGTACGTTATTATCAAGTAAGTATTTCTAGCTTTTTTATTCCGAAGCATTAAACATCCATACTCTGCCTCAGTAAGTCACCGCAACTTTTAATGCATATTTCATGTTTAGTTCGTTGTGGCTTTAGGCAGTACAAGCTTGCTCGCTGGTTAGCTAGCTTGCAAAACCTGTTGACTTAACGTCAGATTTGATTAAATCTGCGGTTAGTTTTGGTGAGCGGATATAGTCTTTATTCTAAACATTTCCCTTCTTGATATTTAGCTGTCTCGGATGCATGCACAAACCGTTGCTGCTCCCACTCCCTCTGCAGAAAGGGTTTCTGCATTTTGCACTGAACAAACAAAAACGGCTGTCGGCGATTTGACGAGATCGCGCGCACATGCACACGCCTGTCTGTACTGATGACTGTCTGAAGTTCTGTAATGTGATGTTAAAATTATATTAGTGTGCATGCTGTAAAGGTTGCTGCATGTCTCTTAGAATGGGCCCACCATCATCATCATCATCATCATCATCATCTTAACGTCCTCTCCTCCTCCTGTCTGCTGTCAGCGGCAGGAGGAGGAGTTTGGTTTTCTCCATCATGGCTTTGAAACTTAAATTCAGTTCTGTGAGATACAGAAATTGGGTGACACTGTATATAACCACGGTTAATAATTGGTGAATTGATAGTTTTACTTTTCATAAAATATATTATTATTGATATTAAATAGGAGTACTAATATTAATAATGTAATTACTTTGTTTCTCATTAAGTCATTTTTTGACACAAAATGTTATATAGTATATATAATAAAATACACACATCATTGTATCGTATTTCATAAGGCATGACAATCAGCTCTGACAGTATAATTTATAAAAATCAAATTATGGCAGCACTAATTACTGGTTCAAAGAAGGTGATAATTATTGAATTGTTTCAATGTAAAAAAAAATAATACATTAGCTAAAGTTTGTGTATTAAGTTATCAAAGTGTTACAGTGTTACATATTGTTTGATCATCTCTTTCTCTTTTTAGAAGCCAAGCTGCAGTCAACACACAGAAGCAAAAGGTATTGCTAAATTTTAATGTATTTGATTTTTCTATTCATTCATATTAATTTTACTACAGTTAAATCATCGTTAAAATCAGTTCACTTAACATTATTTTTTTTTTCTGTTTTTGCAGTGTTATCAGTTGTCATTCAGTGTAGTTTCTAATAAACTGAAGTGTCTCCATATCTAAATACATTAAAACCTGGAAAACAGTTTTTTTTTTTCTTCTTAGTAAAAAATGATTTTACGCTTCAGTGCAGGCTGTGCAGTGCAGTCAATGAGGTGTTCTTGCAAGTGTTGTATTTAGAGTACTTTGACTGGGTGAGAACTATTTGGTAATTATGCATTTTTTGAATGTTTGCTAGACATCTTGCTGTAATGTCACCTAACATGGACTAAAATGAAAATATTGTACTAAAATTATGTAATGTCACCTCTTCATATAGGTCCTCATGTAATTCACAAGGCTGATGGACCTCAGTTCATTCTATGAGCATCTGGACAGCTGTCTATTCAGTGGTTCAGGTCAAATGAGGGGGTTAAAGAAATTACATCCATACTGGAACGTCTTCACAAGGATGTGAGTACATTTCTTTACTTTGAAATTGTTTCAGTGCAATAGAGACTTGAGACTACAGACTTGCCAGTATACTCAGTGTTTGTCACAAGCCCAGATAAATGGGGAGGATTGCATCAGGAAGAATATCCGGTGTAAAATCTTTGCCAAATCAAACATGTAGATCAGCAAGAATGAGAATTCTATATGGCATCAGCTGGGGTTGTCTTATGCAGAGCTGTAGCAGCTACAGATAAAGCAGAAGAGCCATACCATGAAGGTATGGGAAAGAGTTGTAGAAGAGAGGTGACGGTCAGTGAGCAGCAGGATGGTTTCATGCAGAAAATGAGCACAACAGTAGAAAGCTAGAAGAGTGAAGGGGGAGGTTTACAAGATGGTAGTGAGACCTGCTGTGATATGTGGTTTGGAGACGGTGGTTCTGGCAAAAAGACAGGAGGCAGAGCTGGAGGTGGCTGGGTTGAAAATGTTCAGCTCTCCATTGGGAGTGACCAGGATGTAGAGGATCAGAAATAGTGACATCAGAGCGAAACAACTTAGTCTCCAAACTGCTTAAACTGAGCAGATTAGAGAGGCAAGGCTGAGATGGTTTGGACATATGCAGAGAAAGGATAGTGGATATACTGGACAAAGGAAGCTGAAGATGGAGCTGCAAGGCAGGAGGAAGACATCAGAAGACTCATGGAATGAGGACATGCAGAGGGTTGGCATGGCAGACAAGGATGCTCGGGATAGGGTGGCATGGAGGCAGATGATGCACTGTGGTGACCACTAAACGAAGCAGCTGAAAGAAGGAGAATGTATCAATAGGGATAAGGCAGGAGGAGGAAAGATGGAAATGAAAGGAGTGAAGCGGATGGGAATTAGGAGAGCGGGTGAACCTAAATACTAAAAAGGTAGATTTAATGTTGCCAAGTTCCTTCTCTGATCTACTTGTGTTAATCATGTAATGCTTCCTTGATTTATTTTTTCTTTTACATTTATTATTAGTTTGTATATAAAAATACTTTTTGTTAAATAAATATTGTCTTGTAAAATTCAAGCATCACAGTGTGAAACCAAAATGTGTACTTGAAATCACTTGTGGACTGATGGGCTCATATAATTCTGATGGCAGCTGGATGCTCTGTTGGCAGGCATTGAATCAAAGGCAGTTGGGCAGCAGCACTGCAGGACCTAATAGGGTACATGAGGAAGAATCCTGCATTCCTGAAGATGTGTGAGGTAAGAGTTTATCATTTAAAATCAGACAAAAAACAAAACTAGTTCACAGTGAGCAGGGTAACACTTGTGCCCCCTGGATGCTGAATGATATGACAAAGGATTACATAAGCACTGACACCTTTGTTTTGTTTTTCATGAAGCCCACAGATCCTGAGGAGGACATCAAGGGAATGATCACTGGAATATTTTATTGGTTGAAGATGAGAGGGAACCTCTTCCAGCTTCCTACAATGATGTCGACATTGTAATCGAGGAAAAACTCGTCATCCGTCACCTGCGTGATGCCCCCAATGCTTTTGTGAACCTGATGGGACTGCTGAACATTCTGAACCTTGAATGTCCAAAAGACTTGAAGTACACTTTTGAGGTAATCCAGCACCTTTTTATGGGAGTGACTTTTGACTCGTTTACTGCAGGAGTCCACTCTGAAGAATAAACTGCTCAGGGATGGGAAGATGTTTCTGCACTTGTCATAAAGTTACTGTACTCGTGATGTTGTTCTTTGGTGCCAACATCACTTAAGAGCTTTATAAATCTACTGCTACTACATACTGCAGTTTATTTTACATTCTGTGTGCTCTCAGGAGTAACTGTCTTTGAGACACTTGAATTTAAGAATTTTGAGTCTCTTGTTGACATTAATGCAATAAAATTCTTGACTGAAATACATCTTGAGATATTTTTGTTAAGGTGGATTTGTTCATTGTTGAATTATAGTAGTTTTGTAGGTATTAGTTTTCTCATTGAAATAAGCTTTTCCAAAACTTAAACTGTAAAAACGAATTTGTTGACTCAACTTGACTTACCCACAATATAAAGCACCTTGAGGCGACTGTTTGTTGTGATTTGACGCTATATAAATAAAATTGAATTGAGTTGAAATTAAATGAATTTCAACCAGCCCCGCTGCAGACGAGCAGACGCTGCTGGCTGCAATGAGGGGGTTATCTCCTGTTTTTCGCAACTTAAAGACAAGATGGCGTCTATTGTGTAGAGACTCGATGCTCTGGACTCTAACAAAGAAAAGACGGCAGCACAATCCGAAAACTGCGGTAAGACTTGGTCGTTTCTAAAACATAAATACTAAGAGTGGAGGAATGGTCACAGTAAGCTGACAGACGTATCGTGATTTGGTTTCTTATTTTTATTTGGTTTCATCTTATAGGAAGCAGTTCCTGCACAACTCTGAATCCAATAAAAGCCGGTATGATCCTCTGCAGAGGTAAGAATCAGAAACAAAGCAGCAGTATTCAATGTGTGGAGGAGAGAAGAACTTAAAATGTTTTTACTCTTATTTATTTTCACCTTTATTTTCCACAGACTGTGTTCGCCTCACAACGTGAGTGTGAGTGTTCCTAATGCGTGGACCGTGATATAATTGTGTGTAAGTATCTATTGGTGTTGTTTGTTTGTGTGTTTTTTGCCTGGATATGTTTATGTATGCACTGTGTTTATGCTCTTTATTTACAATGTACAAAAATGTTTTCCAGCTTCTTGTTAAACCTACAGACGGTCCGCCGCAGCTTCCGCTACAGTCAGCCTCACGTTCTGGAAAAGGCGACAGCCATTAAAAATCCTGCCCGGTGACGTGCAAGAAGGAAGCAGGTAAGACGTATTGGATTGGATTGTTGGTCTGCTGTATTTGTGTAGTTAGCTTGGAAATGCAGTTTTATTTTTGGGAAATATTACTTATTGTTTTTTTTTTAACTTTATATAAAATCTGGCTTCTTTTGAACAACCCAAAATGTATATAAAAAGGTGAAAATCATTAACACTGAATGTTTATAGTTTCAGCAGCTGTAACATTTTGGGACCTAAAAGATAAAAAAAAGTGTATAATCAGTTTAAAGGTGCCTCAAAGGGTTAATGACCAAAATCAATGAAGTACTTTTATCAATGTTACATTTTTTCAAAGTACTTGTTCATTTGTCTTTTATTCACAGGATGCAGGAGTTGGTACTTTGTCACATAACCATTGTTTCTGATGACAAAGATGGGCTGATATTAAAATTTTTTTCCTTTTTTTTTTTTTTGCATTCAGGGTCTTATCTGCTATGTGTGCATTCAAAGTCAAGAGACTCAAACTTTCAGTGTAGTTTCCTGATTTTTCACAATATTTCATATAGTTTCATAATGACTTAATGTGTGCTCTGTGTCAACAGCTGCTGGAGGCGAGGACGAGTGACCTGGCAGTGAAGGAGGTTGCCTTCTGGGACGGTGTCACCACTGACCTCATGTTGGATGAGGAGGATGGCGTCTCAGAGGGCGTGTCGGGCTGGATAAAGACCCCCAAGCTTCCCCAGCCAGGAGCTCAGTGACCTCTGAGCCAAACTGCAAGACAGACTAGAAGCTCACCCTAAATACAACACTGTGCACCATAAGTGTTTGTATGCTGGACCATGCTCTGAGAGAAAGCCACCACCACATGGCCCAGAAGTAGCAAAGCATTATATGTCATGATGTTTGTTTTCTTATATATGATGTGTGTGTGTGTGTATGTGCATATTGCTTTGTAATGAAGGAATTTTATATAATATGAAGTGTGCGTGTGGCATCACCTGGAGATGCATCCCCGCACCTCTTTAGACATCAGCTATTCACTTATGGCCGTCATTCTGGTTAGTTTCCTGTTAAAGGCTCATAATGTCTCAGGTATGATCTCAGGTACCTGTGGAAAAAGTCCAGTGAAGAAAGTTCCAAATTTTTCCCTGTCAATTAAACAAAAATCATGAACTGCAGGTCTGTGGGTCAATAATTAAATTTGCACAAACTAAGACAGGACATCAAAATGTCCATAAATATAAGGATGTATTTATTCAATGGCTTTTAGTTATAAATCTTTTTTTTTGTTAATCAGCCTGAGAAAAATGATCTTACAATTTTCATATACCACTAATTTACTAAGTAAGTGGATTCAATCCACCAAAAGTGAACCTGATTTAATGCACCTAGAGTTAAATATCAGATCAAGCAAAAAGCTAATTTGAGCTTCTGTCTGTCTTATGAGTGGGTGAGTGTGAGTGAGTGAGTGTATGAGTGAGTGAGTGAGTGAGTGAGTGAGTGTATGAGTGAGTGAGTGAGTGAGTGAGTGAGTGAGTGTATGAGTGAGTGAGTGTGTGTAAGCTGCTTCTTCATTGCAAGTGTTTGTGTTTTGTTTTGCAAGCTAAGTGTCAGATGTCTCATTTTTCATCCAATTGTAAAGTTAACTTTTGCATTTTGGTCTCAAACTCATCAGAAAATTCAAAATGCAAATGAATATCCTTAAATTAAAATCTGACACACCTTCTATGTGAGCTAAAGTGGAACAAAAACACAAGAAAACAAAAAACAAAACATGGGATGATTCTCAAAATATCTAAAAATAATCATTTTAAAGTTCTCTAATCTTAAACAGCTCTTGGATAACTCTGTCTATAAAATTACTGTTCAATTCTGACTCCTTTGGCATGAAAATCTGGGGAAATAAAATATCTTAGAGAGATCGACAATCAAAATAATTTCAAAGTATTCTACTGGACTCAAAATTATATTTATTCTGTAAGGGTCTGTACCTAAAAGAAAAGCACAATTATGGCAGACAAACTATGGCTTCATAAAGTTACTAAATCGTGAAGGGGAAAAATGCATAACCTTGACCTAAAACAACATCAGCAGTTGTTACTAGTTCAGTAGTAGAATAAGAATGGCTTTAACTATTTTTTTTTTCTTTTCATTTTGTGTAATTCTATGCTTTTAAATCTAAACCCCTGCAGTGGGATTTTCACCGTAAAACAAACAATAAAAATAAAAATAAAAAGGTTATGGACAGTCTTTAGTCAAAAAGTAGATACTTTTAGGGTCAGAGGTCATACTCACAATACCATTGCTTGTTGACCTTACATGCAGCTCACTGCAGGTTTGTCATCTTTGGTCGTCTAAACTGAAATCAGGGCGTGTCCCCCTGAGGCCTCATGGGAATTTATAAGAGAACAATAGTTAGTGTTGGAGGAAACATTAAACAAATTATAATCTTAAAACCACAAAATTCTGGCCCCTGTAGGGGTGGCTTTACAATAGTAGTTGAGTCAAACTACTGAATATAGCATAACTGTAATTAAAACATTGAAATCAATTGTTTTCTGCCTGGGAGTTCTTTGACCTTTGACCCTCTAAAATGCTCTGATTCTTCACTGAGACCCTGTGACTGGTCACACCTGTTGTTATCAATCCCCACGTCAGAAAAGGCCTCCTATGGATGACCCTCTTTCTGGGCTCAGACTTGTGCACAAAGATCATTGGTCAAGAACTCTCAGGTCACCTGTTTGTGTGATGGTTGGCCTCCTCCTTCTTCAGCACCAGGAGCCTTTTTATATGAGTTTATGGAGCTCTCAGGCTGTTCAGGAGATCTTAGGATGAGCTTGAACACCTCGATCTGCACCAGTTTCTTTATTGGTAGCTGACCCAGTCTCCTGTGTTGTTGCTCAGGCTCCTGTTAGAATAAAACTGTGAGATTTTCATTAGTTAAATCTTTACTTTCCTCCTAGTTAATATCCTCCTTTTGAGACAAACTCTGTTTGTCTCAATAATTTACCTTAATTTAGCTTATTTATCTAAAGGGCACACTGATGTTTATATTATTAGCTTCTGAGATTTTTCCTTTAATGCTTGATTCAATATCAAATTGGTCAGACATTCAAATTTCAAATGTTCTCTACTTTTCTCTTATAATCTTAGCTTTAAAGAAATCTACCAAATAAATAAATGTAAATGCACAAAAGAATAAATCGGGAACTCGTATTCTTTCCTACATGGGCCAACCAATAAGTTTCTTTCTCTATGTTTTGTAGCAGAGCGGCAGCTCAAAGTTTGGCACTTTGTTTTAGGTCTCAGATTCGGCTGTTTCACAGAGTATTTACATGCACTGTTTTTTTTTGTTTGTTCTCTAAGCTTTCTTTTGAGGTTTTACTAAAACTGAGTTCCTCACGGAAACTTTTTCTTGAAATTTAACAACAATCTTCTGGAAAAATGACCTCTAATAATTTGCAAAAAATACTTCAACCTGAAATTTTCAAGGGATCTATTTTAGTGGCTTTGTTTCTTCATTATTTATTTTTAAAGCAATAAACTCCTGACTCCCTTTTTTATGATTTTTCAAGTTTTTTTGTCTTTTTATCCATCTGTGGTTGGTTTATCTCTCATATGTATCGGAAGCGAAACCTTCCTTCCGAGAATTTTTGACCAGCACACCCTTATACAACCATATCAGTCCAATTTAAAGAAAAGAAAAAGAAGAGAAAAAACTTAGAGCTATAACTCTCATCCACACGCACGACTTCTGTCTCTCTGGCTCGCACTTAGATTCACGCGCACACATCCTTGAGATAAAATGCACCCATACAGACACACAGCAATGCTAAAACCTTGACACCATTCTCTTTTCCTTTTTTTCTTTTTCTTTCCTACACACACACACAGCTATGACAGAACAGCTAATATTGACCAGTGGAAATTGTCCTATTCCTCTAAACTCTGTTCCTTTTAAAACAACAAATGACACCATACTCTGCAAAGAAATTCACCTCAAAATATTTTGTCCTTATTTCCTATTTCTGTCTGAAACACACATGACAATACAAATACACAGCAGTACTCAGTCACACACATGGAGGCTTCCTCACACACAGACACACATTCAAGCATCCATCAGTTTTTTCAAAATTAATTATTATTATAGATTTTTCTTTCCCAAGTGACCTAATTTTGGGATTGCTTAGTGAATTTCTGACCCAAAGATCAACTTTTACCTGATTAAGATGGAGAGATTTCTCCTTTAAACTTAGCTTTCAGCTTAATATCTGTGCTTTTAGGTTTACTCTAAAATAATTTTACATCACCGGTTATTTTGAAGTTTCACCCTCTTTTTAATCGGAGCCCCTTTTTCTACACCCAGTGTCGTCAGTCATTTTGTCCGTCAGTCCAAACTGCAAGAACAAAAACAATATTAGCAAGGTACCATTTATATTTTTTCTTTTTTTTTAGGATTTTTCTTTTTATTACAAAACTCTTTTTTCTCTTTATCTCTTTACTGCTTCATTTCTCTGTATTCTTTTACTTTTTCTTTATTCTTTATCTCTTATCGTTTATCTCTTGAGGCTTTTAAAGGGTTTTAGTTGCTTTTATGGATTTCTGAAGTGAAGGTTCTTATCAAAGAACCATATAACCATAAGCTATTACTCTCGTCAACTTCTACCAGGAGTGCTATGTCTTTATGCGCTAGACCAACATCTCTATACCAGGAGGGCATTGGTAAAAAGCAGATGGCCAGTTCACTTCAGAAAAACCAAAGGCCCTCTAAACCTAAAAACCCCATGAATAGGTATTTTCAGTGGGTTGGCCAGTATCCGACCCGGACTCATCACCTGCTATTCATTTTGCCTATTTTTCTTTACTCTGTTATTCTTTTCAACTCTTTTCTTTAACTCTTTTAAACTCTTTTTTTTCTCTTAAACCCTTATACCTGTGTGAAATGGCTCGAATTACACCTTCCTCCTGTCATACCACCAGTGACCATTATAATTTGATACAATTCAATATGCAGATATTTAGAAAAGGTCTCTGCCAACCTTCAGGTGGAGATCTCCTGGTCACTGATAGAGTCTGGAAGTCAGTACTGTCACGAGGAACCCTGAAGCGGTGATTATCGGTGGCCAAATTCACTCCTTATTCCCAAGAAACTCAAAAAACAAATAAAAACATCTGAAAATCAAAAACATTCCTGTTCGATCACGTCGGGGGTCACCAATTGAAGGAATTTTATATAATATGAAGTGTGTGTGTGTGCTGTTGCTGTTTAAGCCTTTAGGTTTCTGCGTGTTCATTTCTCGAACAGGAATGACATAACACAACGGAATAAGGAGTCCAAATATTAAATTTAATAAAGCCATTTCCAAACAGTTTACAGATTAATCCAGGTCAGAACTGCATACCATACTCGTGTGAGATGGCATGAAGTACTGGCACTTTCTAATTCAAATTACAGTTGTCATATAGTCAGAGCATATCAGTCTTGATTACATCATTTACAAAACAGAATGTGGAAAACAGATAATTTCAACAACAGGGTGACCTCGAAGTCTCCATTTCTACCATTGTGTAGTCTCTATCAGTGTGGCTCATTGTACAGTCAGAACACAAAGTTCATGATGACACAGAACATTATAAGCTTCTGTATTTTTAATCAGTTAAGTTATTTTCCAGACAAATTTCTCAGGGAAGTAAACGTACGTAAGTAAATGTATGTAGCATATATCATATTCCAACAGTAAATAAAAAAAAAAAAGAAATTCAAACTTGTGCCTCACAATTTGTTTCTGTTAATTGAATTCCTTTTAGTTGAGGTTATTAGCATGGCATGAATACAACATAACATACAAGATATATCACAGAAATAATAATTAAAAATTATTTTTATTACTGGGTTATTATTTATTAGGGAGGGGCTTACCCAGGCCTGTCTTTATAAAGGCCAATGGGGGACAGATCTACCAACCAATCACATGTGAGTGCTGAATTATGATGGCATTTTTTTCATCCAATGACAGAGAAGCCACGTGAGTCTGTTACCGCTGCTTCGGCTTGCAGCGCTGCTATTCATATGTAAAGTAGTCAACGCCTGCCGGCTCCCCCCGTACCTTTACCCCCCGCTGCTTCTGGTGGTACGTAAACGACCATATCCGTCTCAGGCGAACGAAAATGCGCATCCCCGTATGCTGACGAAAGCTGCCATTTACTAGCGGCGCCCGCGTCAGTATACGGGGACGAATATGCTTCTTTTCGTGCAGTGCTTATTTTAGTACAAAGTTATCAGTTCAGTTAACTGCTTCAGTGACCTACTTTTCAGTGGTTTTCAAAGCAGAGACATGACAGGGCTTTACTTCCTGTTATTGTACATAACCGCTACCCAGCAACCCACACACTTATTACACAACCTGTAACAAACATTGTATAGACACCAATGGTGAAACCTTAAAAGTTGGTTTGGTGTCAGAGTTGATAACTTTTCACTTTTTTACATCTGAGTCAAGATTTGAAGTAGTGCATATTGCTTTATTGCTCTCTTCCAGAGATATTTTCAATAAATTATTTTAAATTAATTTGCCACATACAACCCAATTTGATCTTTAATGGACCACAAAAAACAGTTCAATTCAATTTAATTTATACAGCACCAAATCACAACAAACAGCCAAAAAGACTCCCTATGAGCAGCACTTGGTAGTGGTGTGCGATACTGCAAATTTTGGTATTGATCCGATACAAGTAAATACAGGGCCAGTATTGACGATACCAATACCGATACCGATACTTTTGACTTATAAAGGCTGCTTATGTAGGGGAGAGCAGTGTGTCATGATTTGACATGAATCATCATCACTTTGCCAAATCTGAACACATTTTAATGACCACTAAATCACTCTGATTTTTACTTTCCACAATTATTAGTTAACACAATAAAACACACCTTTCAGCTTTTCATGTATTTTGAAACTGGATTTTCTTTGGAAACCAGGGACCTGCATTATGAAGGGAGTTCAACATACTCAGGGTATCTTTCGGTTATCAGGATTAACTTAGCCTAACACTGGCGATCAGGATAAACAATGTTTATCAAGTTAACTGGCTAGGTTAAGTTAGTTAATAGCAGGGTTGTCTACAGGTTGTCCTAAAGGGTTAGTTTCAATAAAGTAATTTAACATAGTTTAATGGGCTGAATATATATCTGACTGCCTGAATATTGTCTATAGGAAATCAGTCTGCTGAAGTAACAGCTAAGATGATAAGTTACTTTTTAACATTAACTAATGCTGAAGAACCGACATGAGTGATGACTGAAACATGACTTTCACCACTATATGAGCTACCTGGTTATTCTTAGCCTCTCTGAAAGGACTGTGACAGTGGGCTCTGTCTCTGGGTCAGGGTCTGGGTCTGTCTGAGGGATACCCTTCCTCCTGCTCCTCGGGAACCAACCCTTTTCTTTTTCCTGCACTTTCATGTGTTTAAATAAGTCCATGGTGTTGCCACAGTAGAAAATTTCCTCCCAAAACGCATCACTGTTAACATTGTTTTCATTTCCAGCTGTAAAGTACAGCTGCACGACGCTTGGCTTTCTCACTCACTGCAGCCCATAACTGCTCAGTGCCGCTGAGTCACGTGACTGCAGACAACTAATCACAGCAGTGCAGAGAGGAGAGAGAGGAGGGGGCGGAGCAAAGAGTCCCTGCATGAGAGGAGCTGTGTTTGCACATACATATCTGCTCTATGATGAACAGCAGCAACACGCTGAACTTACAGGAGACAAACAAACTAAAGTATCGATCCTATCACGCTAATATTGTTCAATACCAATACCAGCGTTGTATCGATAATATCGATATTTTGGATCGATCCGCCCACCACTAGCACTTGGCAACAGTGGGAAGGAAAAACTCCCTTTTAACAGGAAAAAACCTCCAGCAGAACCAGGCTCAGGGAGGGGCAGTCATCTGCTGCAATTGGTTAGGGCAGAGGGGAGAGAGACAGAGATTAATAATAACTAATGATTAAATACTGAGTGAAGTATAAACAGAGTAAAACAAGGTGAATGAAAAAAAACAGTGCATTATAGGAACCCCCCAGCAGACTAGGCCTATAGCAGCATAACTAAGGGATGGTTCGGGGTCACCTGATCCAGTCCTAACTATAAGCTTGATCATAACAACACGTTCTCACTCCGTACTCGTCACATATGGACGCTTGGGCAGGGTCCCTCTGCGTCACTCCTAAACGCGCTGGGTACCCCCCTCGCGTCGTTAATCAACGCGCAGGGTGCCCTCATTGAGTGCTATAGAGCTCCCCCCGCGTTGATAATTGACGACATGAGAATACAGCGGGAGAGCCCGTTTGCCGTATATTTAGATGGTTCCAAAATCACATTATAGAGGCCTCTAATGACTACAATAAACTATGTAATGTAAACAACAACAATGATGGAAAATAACAGCATATAATTACAGACTATAACGCTTGTACCTGTTATTTCGTTGATGGAAGAGGCGATGTATGCTGGGTAATGTCAGACACTGGCTCCCTTTATTTTTCAATAGTACCTATAAAATGTGCTACGATGACTTTCCCGGTTGGCATATCTGTGAATTCCTAACGGGTTCATTCATTCCGCTTCAGTTTGAACATATTTCATCCTGTGGATTCATGCAGTCATTTACCATCTCTGATTTAGACAATCCAGCTTTTGGAGCTGTACCAAAAATTAATAAATAAATAAATAAATCACAACTTTAATGTGGGCCAAAACATGTGCAGTGTTCATCTAAGATTATGCCGATTAACGTATTTTTTATAATTTTTTTTTATTTCAAATCCGTGTCACTGACGTCATCGTATGCG
Source organism: Archocentrus centrarchus (assembly GCF_007364275.1). Classification (NCBI taxonomy): domain Eukaryota; kingdom Metazoa; phylum Chordata; class Actinopteri; order Cichliformes; family Cichlidae; genus Archocentrus; species Archocentrus centrarchus. Next base: position 237,573 of record NW_022060275.1, on the reverse strand, counting down.
ACCATTACAAGAGCGCTCGGTGAGTGAAAACACACACCTGTAGAGATTTGATATAAAACACAAAAGAACCCGAAAGTGTCAGCTCACAAATTTCTTGTTAGCGTTTTTAGGAGTGAAGGGAGCAATTTTGTGGGATAGTGAATAATTTAAGACATTTAAAAATATATCTTGCCACAGTACATTTGCGGTAAGCTAGCTAAGGTAGCGGCTGTTAGCCTATCAAGTTCACGTTTGGCTTACTTCTTACAGGTAATCATCCAGGTACAGTCACAGGGAGGGTTTGCTCATGCATGCTTCGTTACCTACATCACAGCAAAGTTTGTAAAGTTTAAGGAGTTTAATGCAGATCAGTGTTGCCACATTGGGTTGATGCATCAAATCTGTCCAGATGTATAATGTATACAGGTTCATTCATACTTTGATTTGTAACTTTTCAGTATTACACAGTAAATAAACAGCTGACCAAGAGCCCCCTGGAAAACATCAGTGGGCAGTAAGTAGATTTAATCTAACTTGTTAAACTGTATCAAGCTTTGACAGTTTGCCAGCTGAGTGACTGGGTGTGTTCAGATCAATAAGAATTGAATGTACATATTGATTTATGCAGTTTTCCTACTTGTTGAATTTAAAAGCAGGACAAACTTGGGAAAGAACACCCAAAATCCTCTCCACCTGTCTTTGCCAGCCAATAGTCCAGAAAATCTCCCAGTGTGGCAACACCGATCAAGAGAACACTGATAAGCAAGCTGTTTCTATTCTGAATGCTTTTTTCCCTCAACAGGTACCTCAGACACTAGTTTAATATCCTTTCCTACTTCCTGTTTGTGAAAAACACCCAAAGGCACTTTTAAGAGCCACGTCTGTCTCATTTCTCTGTCCTCACTGCTGTCGCTGCTCTTATTTGTCAGTCCTTCTGTTGTCCCTGTCTCTGTTTCTGTCTCTGTTACTTGTGAATGTTTTTGTGTATTTGCTTTTTCTGTCGATCACTATGAGTGATTTGAAAATCCAAGATCCTTTAATGATCCTGGATAATGAGACTGATCAGCATGAAATAACTGATGAGCTTCAACATCTTGATGACTTGCTTGATGAACTGAAGCAAGAGGAAGCTCCACACTGAAAAAAATATATCATTGACTCAACTTAAAAAAATTGAAGTAATCTGTCACACCTAATATTTTTGCATTGACCAAATGTAAATAAATCTTTTAATGTAACCTAAAATTTTTAAATTCATGTAAACTAATTTATAAAGGTGAAGAGAACCAATTCTTTCAAATTGTTCTAAATTGAAATAAATACATTGGCTTTATTACTTAATGTAAATATTCTACTAAATCTAACCTAAAAATTTTAAGTTGATGTAAACCATGTTGAAATGTTTGAGCATATTATTTCTTTTTAAGTTGGCTTGAATAATGTTATAAGTTGTTCATAATGTATATTAAGAATCAAATAAGCATTTCAGAAACTTTTATTCATAAAATTTTGATTTAAACACAAAACATGTCTTTACATAAACATTTATGGTTCAGTGAACATCCAAAACATTACATATATTTGAAAATGTATAAATATTAACAGGCATTTTGAACAAAAATGCTTTGCATTATAAATTGAGAGAAAAAAAAAAACAATTAAAATATGTCTGCAGTTTTAGTTAACATACAATGGGTACATATTGTCCTTGTCTTCCTATAACAAAATCAGCAGTTGCCCCCTCTTCAAAATGGTCAACATAAAATATGTTATCAAAAATAATAAAGTGAGAGCTTTTCCAAAAGGAATTATCATCAGTTCCATAACTTTCAAACATATGGGTGGGGAAGGTCCAGCCTCTTTCATGGTCTGAAAAACAAACACTGCAAATCCAATTGCTCTTCAGTTTTTCAGAACAGTGACGATGTCTCTAAACTCAGGTCATCGTGCAATTTAAATCTCTGAATGCGAACATCTTGAATGTACTGTAGAAGAACCAATGGAAAAGTAAAATCAAGTGACCAAGTCAAATTTAACAGCTGTGAAGTTGGGTACTCAGCCTATAAACCTTTGAGGACATATTTTTTCCACCAAGCTCCATCAGGACTTTTTGAAAGAATTCAAGAGTGTACTGCAGATTTTTGGGATATTTTAGGTTGAGTGCATATATGAGCCCATGGCAACAGCTGTTGCAACAGAAGGCACATCATCCAGGACCTGTGTTCCATCGATGATGATCTTGATGTCTTTGGGTGGATGAAAAGGATCCTCTCTCCCAGTGACAAAGATTGCCATGGTTTCCAGCTGCAGTTGGTCATCCTCCTGCTCATCCTGCAGACACACCAAGAAAAAATTATTTATGACAACTAAAAGAGTACAGACCTCTGCCAAAGCATAACAGCCTAAATATAAACAGTTCAATTACTTTCTGAAACACTAGACAATTTACCAGATATACTACAACAACAAGAGTTCTCTGTTAAAATTAAATGTATTTGTTTCTCCCACTATGGCATGCCGTTACTTCAATTTGGGCCCAAATACAATAGACAAAAATAAAAGGAGAAAAATATCTAGTGAAATGTTGAATTTCAACCACAAAAAATGGTCTGTGGATGTTACTAGTGTTAGTGCAACAGATCTCCTTACCTGGTACTCTTTAAAAAGATGCTCAACAGGCTCACCCAGGTAGATCATCAGAGCTTTAAGGACAGCTTCTCTTTTGATGGTGATGTCAACAGTCTGAGTAAGAACAATTGTTATTAATTAAAATCTAACTCACTCCTACACAAAACAACTATTCAGCTATAAATCCCACTGAGTCTTCTCAGATACCTCATCTACAACTTGTAAGATCCTGGAGGTCTGCTCTTTCACACGTCCCCCCTTCCTCCTAATGACCTCCAGCAGTTTGGTGGAGTGCTTGTGCCAAAAACGTAGCCTCCAAAGGAACTGTTGTAATTCGCAGGAACTCAGCATTGATCTGCAAAACAAAAATGAGCATGCAGACAGAACTGAAATTTTCTTTCAAAAAACATCTATGGGATTGATCACACTGCTTCAAGATCAGCTTTTTTTTGAATGTGCAATTAATATTAATAAATTTATCTCTTCTCAGAAATTGCTTATCTTTATTCTTACAGTATAACCATTAGTACATGAATAAACGAACTGCTCAGAAGAACAACAACAAAGCATACCTCTTCCATTAGGAGAAGTGCTGGCCATCTCACCAAAATTTCTTCAGCGGTTGGCTGGCTTCTGTACGATTTCCTGTCTTCGGTATCCAAATGTCTTTGCCATCTTTGCTTTTACTGTTTGCTGGTTGTTTCTTTTCTGCATTTCTGCCAAAAGGGAAATCCTCTCTTGTTCCAAGCTTTCTGTAGTCTCACCAATTGGAAAAGATGGAAAATGGTTGACCTCAGCTCATCTAGGACTCTTCACATTCTATGCCGGAAAGGCATCCCCTGGAATTTTTGCTTTTAAAGAATTCACTGTGAGCTCAGCAGACGTGCCATGTGCCTTGAGTTGGGTCCGGTAGTTGGCCATTTTTATCTTGAGCCTCTGTTTCCACTCATAGCTCTGACTGAAAGATCCTGGCTCTCTAAGGCAGGGGTGCTTTCTTGTGAGTGCCTCAGCAACATCGCTGTAGTGACCATCTTCAGGATATGGATACACACTTTCAGCTAATTTCTCCAATATGTCTGACAACATTTTTGAACTAGGAGTCAGTTTTGTTTGGGTTTTCATGTACTCCACATTTGCCTTCTGCAGTTGGCATTTTGTGTCATAGGAGAAGTTGGGATTTGGAACACTTGTGGCTGAAGGCTCTGAAGGCTCTGCCTCCCATTCTACTCTTAAGTATCCTAGGAACCACAAGTAAGCCAGCAGTCTGAGAGCGAAGTGCTCTATTGGGGTGATATGGTACTATGAGGTCTTTGAGGCCACTGCTGTGTCCTTAGTGAGTCTGGTGAGGGGCTGCTAAGCAACAGTGTCATCTGTATGTGCAGAAACGGAGGAGTTATCACTGTCCAGGCCACTTACATAAGTGTTGATACTTATTGAGGGATCAACCGGGTACAAGACAACAGTTGTGGTATCAGGGTCTAACTGAACAACTTTGAGAATTTAAGATCCCTAATCACAGATGTAGAGGTCAGATTCACAAATATGTTTCCAAAATCGGTGTCCTTATACTGCAGCCTTATGTGTCCCTCTAATCCACACGCATTCTTAACCTCATCAATAAGCTCTTCCAATGAGTTTGGAATCCCTTTGTGCAGCTCCATTCTTACGCTGTTGTCTTCACTTAAAACGATCAGCAATCAAACAGGTGCCATGTCTGCCATGGTGCTCTGAGATGATCAAGTTTGTAATGTTTTAGAAGTTCAGATCTTCTTGAATATGAAGAAGATCATATTCTTTACATTTCCACATGCATGGATAACTGAGGAAAAACACAAGGGGTGAGGTGTAAGGAGAACAGGGTTATCAAAGGATGATCCAATTATCACAAATGCACATTGTACAAAGAACTTACCACAGGTTGACCCAGAACTTCCAAGTTGGTTGCACAGCAGAACTACAGTGTAACTGGTGGACACTTTCTGAAGTTAAAAGAGAAAAGATTATTTAACATTGAGTATTTTAATTTTACATTAACACACTTTCTCGCAGTGATTAAAAAAACCCCCACAGAGCATACCATTTTTATTGTCATACATACCAAAACCATCCTGTTTCAAGACACCTCGCTTGTATAAAAAATGCTTAACAGTGTACCTTTAAAATTGAGTGCCTTCACATGGATTCTGTGGTTCAGAAACCTTTGTTTCCTGATAAATTTTGTTACTATTTGAGTTAAATTTGAGTCAATTAATTATTTAGCACCACTGTCAGACTCAATACATAATCCTAACTAGCTAACTGTGCATGCCTTTTGTTAGCTGATGCACCACCGCTGAGGTGCTGGTTCGCGTGCCAGTGCTTGCACCTGCAAACAGCTTAAGAACGAGCCTGCGTTTTCACCGCTTTTCTGTTTAACTGCTCTGCCGCTCTTGTCAAGCGTTCTTGGTTCGAGACCAGCTAGCTTGCGGGCCCGAGTTGAACTCGTTTTTCGGCCGAGGACCGAGTGCGTTCGCGGTGGAAAATGCGCTGGAACCGGCAGCGGAACCCTGTCGGTGTGGTTTCTTTGCAAAGCTGATCAGAACAATTCATAGCACAAGGTTTCTCCGCTCACCCCCTGGAACTTATATTATCTCATATTAACTTAGCCCATATAAATCTAAGACAGGATATTTCCATTCAGATTTAACAACGTTTTATCAGAGTTTAATGCTTACCTCTCAACAGAAGCTGCCCCTTTCTTCAATCCTGTTCTCGCCGTTCCGTAACAACTTCGCTGAAATGGAAGCTCTGGTTTCAGGCGGAAGTAAAACTATACCGCCAGAACTTAGTTTTAAAGACTGCGCATGAGCAAATCATACTCAACCTAAAAAAAGTGCTTTCATTGAATTCAAAAAATTCACTTTGGTGCCCTGCTATCAGTACCATTATAGTAAGGTACAAATTTTAATTCACCCATAAGCATAAATTAAACAGATTAGTTTGAAAGAGCAAACTAATATTTTTTATTTATTGGAATCCAAATAAACACATTACACTAATGACAGTGCAGGTTTACTTTTTTCAGTGCAGTACCAGTGAAGACACCTGAACCTAGTGTTGTAGTCAAGACCACCTAACCCGAGACCGAGACAAGACCAAGACCAGAGGGTATCGAGACCGAGACAAGACCAAGACTTTTAGGGTCCGAGACCAGTCAAGACCAAGACCGAGGGGGGGCGAGACCGAGACAAGACCAAGACCAGTGCCTGACACTACATGACACAATAAAATGTGAAACATGATCAAAATCACTTCTCAAATTGATCTGAAAGATCCGCATTCCCATAAAATTACCCTGATATTAAACACTCACAGCTCAAATAAATATAACCATCTTTATTTAATACTCCTGGGTGACTTCCATCATTTATCACAGAATGTAAAACAATTATTCATAGTTAATCACAATAGTCTTAACTTTTCTCTGCCTTTCATAAACTATGCATAAAGTTGTGTTGTTTTTAAACCAACAACCTTTGTAAAAATGGGTGCTTTTTCAAAACCACATAGCTAAATGTGTAAAACTGAAAAAATGGCAAACACTCATCAACAGTAAGAACTAAAGCCTTCAATCTTATACAGATTAAAGCTGCAGGATGTAACTTTTATAAAAAATCTGGTTTTTACATATTTGTTAAAACTGTCACCATGTCAGACAGTATGAGACCGATAATCTGCGAAAAAAATGGAGCTCCTCCACCTCCTCCCTGAACCGCTCCCAGTCAAAAACAACCAGTCAGAGCCAGGAGGAGGGTCTTAGCACTGTCAATCACTCCTGGTGTAAGTAGTAATAATAATGCGGCCCTTTCACACCTTAGGTGTGATTTTTCACACCTAGGTGATAAAAAAGCCTTGCGCGTGCATGTGAGGTGCGTGTGCGCGTGCGTGTGTCCGTGCGTGTTTGCGCTGACGTGTGATAATAAAAAAATCTAAATAAATAAATAAAAATAAAAATACAAAGGTAAATAATCTAATATCCGAGCCCACCTGTGGTGCATAAAGCACACAACACAGTGCCTAATTAAAATACTATGGCTAAATAATAGCCGTATATCCTCCTCAACAGTAGGGCTGTTCATTTACATACAGAACGGAGGATGACCCAGTCTACAGATCAAAGGGTTATGACGTGTGTCTCCACCTAGTGGGGTGTGTCTTAAGTTATAGGGTGTGTATATAAGATCGTATGTACCTCACTTCTTCAATTGACCACCGGCATATACAGCTTCGGAGAGAATTTGCGACAGCTAGCGATCAACCAACCACCCATCTAAACCGTCATGACGTCCTTCAACCCACTTGCCGGAGTGAATCCGTCTGACCCTTTTGGAATCAGGACCGACTTCGGAGGTACGTCATCAGATGCGCAGATTGATGGGCGTCCTCGCAAAAAGAAGCATGATGAAGAGGTTGAATTTAAAACAGATTACCAGGGTGTGAACGGGTACGTGTATTCAGCTAAATATAGGGACGGTAAGGTGGTGCTGTGTGTGAATTGTGGGGATGACAAGATTTGGGGCGTTGGTGGTTCACACCATATGTCTATTAAAAACTGGAGACTTTTTCGCACCGTGGTCGGGCCTGACCTGGACCAGACAGGCTTCCCCGACATGCTGTATGCATCCCAGTGGTATTCACCAACAGGGCCTGAGTTGTACAGAGTGGAGGCTGATCGTTACAACCGACCCACCGAGGAGTTTATTTTTTTGAGTGTTTGTGAAGACAGGGAGAGGGTTATTGCATCCAGAGGAGTCGAGAGCTGGAGATTAAACCCGTATCCTACCACAAAAGCTGAGCGCATGAGTTGGTTTAAGGACTTGTTTTTTATCCAGTGGGCAGATTGGAGAGCTGTGCAGCGAATGTTTAAGGAAGTCGATGCGTTTATCAAGAGAGACAAGCTCAACAAGGGTTATGAGAACGTTAGAAAACGCCTTGTTTTTGATGATTTCACCCTTACTACGAAGACTGCTGAGCCTTCTGCCTTGTGTAGGCCGAAAATCATCAGACTGTCAGACTACTAGGGATAAAAAAATAAACAAATAATGGTACGTTTTTAGTGATTTGTATATATATATATATATATTACATTACATTAATGCTGGATACATAACTAATGATGATTTTTTTGTTTTTCCAGACGTTAAAACAGCCTCATCTGTTACACCTTCACATCCAACACAGATGTTGACCATTCCTCCTCCTCCTGATTCACCACCTCGGGCACCATCATCCCCACCCCACCCGTGGGTAGTGGAGCTGTCAGACGAGAGTTTGAAAAACGTCAAAATCGCCACAATTCGTCTACTGACGTGCGCTATACGAAAGTATAGAGAAGAGGTGTGTTACGGATGTATCGTTAACCATCCGAGCCAAATGCAGCATGAATGCATATGGGAAACCCCAGAGTTCTATTTCGCTACACATTATGATGAGATAGTAAAGATATTGTGGACCCCAAGATTCATCCCGGCGGTCAGGCTCTTTCTCTGTGCCACCAGCAGCCTGTGGGAGTCACGCAACGAGCTAACAACACCCGTAAATATCATTCTAACTGAATTGTTGCCTTCAGCAAACATTGAGCAGGCTATGAATGACATATTCTTACCTCTGATGAGTGAAGATGGGGATGCATCTGTTAAATACGCCCATCTAGGAATGATAGAACACTATTGGTCTGGAAGACATATGTTGTAACATAATCAGTGCATATTTGTTGTTGTCACCCATATGTTTGAAATAAAAACGTGTGTTATTCCATACAGACTGTTCATTTTACCTTTGCATTCATCATGGAAAACGCTCTGCGCAAAATATATATCATAACCACGCTCACCCTGCGGGGTTGGCTAGTGTGAATAAATTATACAACGGTGGAGTTGAGTTGCTTGATAAACCACCAACATACACTGAGGTGAAACAATATTTAATGACAGATGATACATATACTCTCCATAAACCTGCCAGGGTAAACTTTCGCAGAAACAGAGTATTGGTGAACGGCATAGACAAGCAATTTCAGGCTGACTTGGTTGACATGCGTGAATATGCATGTGATAACGACGATGTGAATTATTTGCTAACCTGTATAGATGTATTTTCAAAGTATGCGTGGGTTAGGTGTGTTAAAACAAAGTCCGGACGTGCCATAGCTGCTGCTTTTGAGGATATTTTGGCTGAAGGGCGCATCCCTCTTAAAATTCAAACAGACAAAGGAACTGAATTCTATAACGCACATTTTCAAAAAGTGTTAGACAAATATAATATTACACACTTCTCAACACATACTGAAATCAAGGCCGGTGTCGTCGAACGTTTTAACAGAAGTCTGAAAACACGGATGTGGAAATATTTGACCTCTGCAAACTCTAGAAGATATATAAACGTCATACAGGATTTTGTACAAGCATATAACGGATCATATCATAGATCTATTAAAATGGCACCAAAAGAAGTGAATGCAGACAATGAGGAATTAGTGTTTAAAACATTGTACAAATCAAAGCCTGATGAGGTGTATGATTTTAAATTTAATGTGGGGGACAATGTAAGAATTTCAAAACTGAGAGGTAAATTTAGAAAAGGCTATGAACAGACTTATACGGACGAGTTGTTTACCATAAAACAGCGACTGGGGAGAAGATCGCCACATGTCTATATATTAAATGATCTTAGTGGGCAAGAGATCGAGGGAACATTTTATGAACAGGAAATACAGCATGTTATTATCGATAAGAATAAAATCTTTAAAATTGAAAAAATACTAGCTAGAAAAAAAGTGGGTAGGAAGAATATGGCTCTGGTGAAATGGTTAGGTTGGCCGTCTCATTTTAATTCCTGGATACCTGAAAAAAGCATATTAAATGTGAAATAAAAACACGCAGCACAGACTACAACACAGCACTCTTTTTTAAGATTGTGAAGACGAATGATGGAGAAAAAGAATGGGTTTTATGTTACGCTACCATCAAATGCGTCACAGCACGTTTATCCAAATAATAAGATATGGAGTTTCAGAACTAAACTGGCTAAACCTATCATTCTGAATGAGCCGTATGAAGTAGGTATTATCGAATTTCAATACCCTAGAATCTGGAACACCTTTTCAAAATCTGATGCGATGGTAGTCGTGTATGTCCCTAAAAGAAAATCAAATGTCTATGTGCACCTTCCCGTGGGATATTATGATTCAATAGCGCAAATAATAAAAGAGTTTTATTCTGAATACCTTAAGCTGACACAATCCACGGACTTCAGCATTTATCACAACCTGATTACAAATAGAATACATGCAGTAGCACCGGAAGGAGTTACTTTAACGTTTAAAGGTCGGCTAGCCGAAATACTGGGTTTTAATCCTGGAGAAGCTTTTACACTCTGTAAGACATCCAAATCCGCCCCTCATCCTGCTGACATTCACGTAGGAAGATATAATATTTTTATATACAGCGATATTGTAGATTACCAGCTGGTAGGCGACTCCCATGTACCCCTCCTCAGATGTATAAATATAGCGAACGAAGACAGCTCCATACCCATTCTCACATTTGACAGACCGCATTACACATCGGTGTGCAAATCTGTTATAGACGATATTGAATTATCTTTGAAAGACGATCAGAATCAATTCATTCCCTTCATCTACGGCAAAGTAATTGTAAAATTACACTTCAGACCTGCGAGACATTATTTTTAAAAATAAAAAAAAAAAATAAAAATGTTGCGCACACCATACATTCATGACGAGACCAAATATCTCAACTACTATATCAATCAGGCTGGTGGAGATATGCCCGGATTCATAGGAAGCAGTGTACAATACGGTAGCGGATTAGGAGGAATCTTTCGCACACTCTTCAGGTTTGCTGTCCCATTGTTAAAAAGGGGTTTTAATATTGCCAAGCCTCATCTTAAATCTGCAGCCACGGGGATCGTATCAGATGTGGTTTCAAACATAGCAAGGCGTGTGGGGTCTGAAAAACAAGAGGGAAATGGATTATTGGTTTACACATCTAAACCGTCGAGATCCCCTCCCACTTCACACAGTCGTCACACCAAAACAGCCAAGAAACGCAAAACATGCTCCTCCTCCTCCTCCTCCTCCTCCAAAAAAAAAAAAAGAAGAAAAGCTGTCAAAACAAGAAGAAGCACCACTTCAAATTCGGCTTTTAAAGGGAGAGGACCGGTGAAAGACATATTCTAAGATTAGATAATCATGTCTCTCATCCATACACAATCAGCTGATTGCTTGAAGTCTGAGCTGGACATTTTTACAGTACCCTTCACACAAACGTCAATTGAAAAATGCACATTTATTGAAATTCCTCCCCTGTCGGCAGTGACAGACAGTGGGCCTCTTGAGTTTTTTATTTCATCAAGCGGTGAAGATTATCTGGATTTGAATGATTCTTATATATTTATAAGAGTCAAAATAACAAATGCTGACGGCACGCAGTTGGATAATGCAGCAGATGTAGGATTTATAAATTACCCAGGATGCACGCTCTTCTCTCAACTAGATATAACGTTGGGAGATCGTCTAATAACTCAATCGTCAAACACCTATCCGTATAGAGGGATAATTGAATGTTTAATTAATTACAGCAAGGATACATTGGACACGCAGTTTAGTACTGGATTGTTCTGTAAGGATACAGCATCACATATGAATGTGACGTCCATAGAAGGTGATAATCAAGGTCTGGTCGCTAGAGGGAGACACACTGGAAACAGCAGAATTGTGGAATTAATAGCACCAATTCACGCGGACATGTTTTTTCAAGATAAATTATTGTTGAACGGTGTTGATCTGTCTCTAAAGTTTACCAGGTCTAAAGATGAATTTTGCCTCATGACGGGTCAGAATGCACAGTACAAAGTTAAGATTATCTCAGCAAGTTTGTTTGTCAAAAAAGTAACAGTTTCCCCCACGATCAGGTTGGCGCAGAGCAAAGCGCTGCTGCATGCAAACGCTAAATACCCTATAGATAGGGTTACGTTAAAAACATTCTCCATTCCGGCAGGAACACGTCTCAACACACAGGACAATCTATTCCTAGGAGCCATACCACAGTTTATCATTGTAGGATTTGTGGATAATGAGGCATACACAGGCAGCTATGCACGGAACCCATTTAATTTTGAAAACTGTGCTATAGAGTTTATGTGTCTGTATGCTGAAGGACATTCATACCCAGCCAAACCATTTCAGCCCCACTTTCAGAGAGGTCAGTACCTCAGAGAGTATTATCAATTAATTCAAACCACCGGTCGTCATCTAAAGGACAGACCTCTGGCTATATCAAGAGAGGATTTTGGATCCGGATACACACTGTTTTGTTTCAACTTGGAAGCTGACGAAGGCCATTCTGGGAATGTATCCCTGATTAAAACAGGCAATGTGCGCCTGGAAACCAGATTCAGAAATCCTCTGCCGCGTACTATGAACCTTATTTGTTATGCTGTTTTCGACTCAATTATTGAGATATCAAACATGAGACAAGTACTTTTGGACTACTACTAAAGTAGACATGAATACTGTGGAATTAACCTCAGTCGTTAAAAGAATAATTATTAATGGGACCTATTTTCTAGGAGTATTTGCATGCGATCAGCTACCTAAAAAGACAATATCGACATTTCCCTGCATGGGAATTGTAAACACAGATCCGTCATCCTTACCCGGACATCACTGGCTGGCTTATTATATCACAAAAGACAGACGAGGTTTATTTTTTGACAGTTTTGGTAACTCGCCAGACAAATTCCCACATGAGATAATAGACTTTCTAATGAAAAACTGTGATAATATTATATATTCTGGAAGACAAGTTCAGAGCTTCTTTACCACAACTTGTGGCCATCATTGTGTGTTTTTCTTGTATCACATGCAAAAAGGTGTATCCTATAATCAGTTGATTAATATGTATACTTCTAACCTTGTCTGTAATGATGCTATGGTATGTCGTTTTGTTAACAAAATACAACCTGTTTCTAAGTGTTTAGGATATAGCTTTGATTGTGTACAATGTTAATGTTATGTAAAACGAGACAATAAAGACGATGGAAACCACAGATTGATTCATTTCATTTATTTTCAGAAAAAATATAAAAACAGCCTTATCAAGCAAAATATACAGACATGTAGAATGTTAAAAAAACAGTTTTATCGGACAATACATATATACAGGCATGTAGAATATTAATTAAAAAAAGATTAAAAGAGAAAAAATCAAATAAAAGAGAAAAAAAAATCAAATTAATGAGAAAAAAAATCAAAATCCTTCCCAGATACCAACAGACCTTCTCATCTTTTTAACCGTACTAATGGGTGTATGATCACTCTGCGCCCGTTTTCTACCAATCTGCGGATCATGTTTAAACAAGCCAATACTCCTGCGCACGTGTGTGTTAGGAAAGACAGAAGACGGTACGTTTAACCCTGCAAGTGTTTTTAAAAATACAATCCATCCGGGCGGTCTTGAATCATCAGAAACATTATGTACAGCTGTGACACTTTTAATTAAGTCGTAAAGGTGTGATCCTCTGACAGTTTGATTATCAAGAATAATTTCCCCACGTTCGTTCCATGATACATCTGCTGTACGCATCAGAGCAGATAGGATAACCTCTGCATTTCTCCTTCTCTTTTTGGGTATGTATGTCAAAACATCATTAGCAACCACATCGTCACTCATCTGCTGATGCTGTTCCTGCTGCTGATGCATGTGTAAAGGTGATTCGTCAGGGAAAGACAGTGTCAACACATTCTTTTCATTCTGGCCTTGTTTCACAAGCGATAAATATCTTTGAAGAACAACAGAATACTTTTTAGCTTTTTCATATTCATTCATATCAGGTATTTGCAACACTTCAGACATAGCTTTGTCCAACTCATTTTGCACAGATTGTCTGATGGAAGAAGTACTTTGCTGTTGCTGCTGGTGCTTTAAAAACTCCATCTGGTGCTGGGGAACCAGATACATTTTCTGAGCGTGCTCCATATCATCTATTAGCTATGAGACTGGTAATGAATGGTATTGCAGCCCCTAATAAAGGGAGGAGAAATCCTCCAGATTGGTTGATGCTTCTTTTCTTACTATTTATTTTGACTTTCTTGTCAGCAATTAGTCTGATTATAGTCTTTTTCTTTTTTAGTTGTTTGTACTGACGATCACTGAGAGGTATGTTACCTTTCATTACATTAAGAGCTATTTCACACAAAGCGTTGATAAAATCTAAGCTAGCATTCTTAATAATTACACGCTGTACAGCCGGAGGGGATTTGTGCAACAATTCCAACAGAGATAAATTTCTACGTATGCGACTCGACATTTTTTTTTTTTCACTTCTTCAACCTCTTTTTAGGAATATAAACAGCTGTGCGATCAGGTAGCAAACCACTTCTGAGTCTTAAATGGTCAGGGGTCTTGCCTTTGTAATCAATGAGCATGAACCCAAAAGGCGTGGCTGTGGCGTCGTTAAAAGCTTCTAAAAAATATTTGATGTTACCGGGAAACATTTGTCTACCTAAAACTGAGATCTGACATTTATCCCTAGGATTGTTGAACAAAATTAAATAATTTGTGTTCAGAGAAATAGTTCTGCTTGATTTTCCCTGAATAAACAAGTTCTGAACTAAATAGATACAACTCAAATTCCTGTGATGGACATACTTGGTGAACACGTTTTGTACTTCCAAGTTATTGGCAGCGTCATTCATTAAATCATCTATAATAAGTAAGTTGTTCTTGTCTGGAGGTAGCAGAGTGTCGTCACACAATGAATCAGGGAGACCATTCACAAAATGAATACTTCTGATCTGAAGAAGTTGATCATATATGGGTTGCCAGCATGAGTAAATGTACACAATATTATCAATATTATGGGATATGATTGTTGATGCGTTTTCAATAATGGTCTTGACCGTATGTGTTTTACCACAACAGCTCGGCCCGCTAATTACCATGCTAAATGGATGTTGTAAGCGGGTATCAAAGCATAAATCAGGTTTAATATCCATACGGTAATGTGGTGTAGTCGCTAAGAACTCTCCGCTTATTATACACCACACGCACCTTTTTAACAGTGACATCATTCTTCAGATGGAATCCCTTTTTGTCTCTTTTGATGGTGTCAGAGACAGCTGTCACGTGTGCGTCTGTGTTCTGGTTTGCCACAAATGAACTGACTAAGCCTTTCAATGCATCATGCGTTACGATTTTAGAGTTTACGGCGTTCAGTGTTACACCTTTGCACTTTACCACTGTTTTGTCTTGATTAGTGCGATAGCCATAACATTTTGGACCCCCAGAAACAAACTCGACAATGTATTCGTCATCACCATGCTTACCGGTGGAGAGTTCACTTGTGAGGTCACCGAGAAATGGTCCCAGTGGGGGATTCCATTCACCCTCTCTTGATGTGAAAATGACAGAATCAGTGTCACAGTAGAGCACCCTATGCTGCAGACTGTCCAATAAGTCGTACAGCATAAGCCTGGCGTGTGCCGTTGTCATGGCACCAACAAACACGTTCACATCTCTCACTCGAGCTGTTCTAGCGTCAGCGTGCGTCCACTGCACCATGGCAACCTCATCAGAGATGAAGCAGAATTGCCGCACATCATATTGATCACTGAACATGAGTTGTGTGAAACGAGATGGATCAGTGATTAGCTCACACGTCGGCATGTTTGCTCTCATGCTGAAACGACCCCACAGTGAGTTCAAGAGAAGCTTGTTGCAGCTTCTGACCGCCTTGTTCACACGTATCTTTGAAGGGTCTAACATGATGCCTTCGTGCTCATAATACTGTTGAATGTAAGCCTCCTGCTCATCAGGTGTTTTGACATTCTCAGGGTATCCAGATGCTTCCTGCTTACATTTCAGGAAAGTTTTAACGTAGTCTTTAAAAAGTGAAGCAGACCTGTTAGGGAAATGCCAGACCTCGCAGATGGAGATGATTTTATATCCCTTTTCAACAGCTTTTTCGAGTTCAAACGACACCCAGACACCATCCAACTGACGTTCAGCATCAGAGTGCCCACACACAGTCTCCTGATTCTCCTCTACAGCGCACGCTGCACACAGCGGGAACATGAGCTTGTTGTGGCATCTGAATGGGAGGACGGGATGGTAGAGACCTCTAGGGGGCAGTACAGAGCATTTCACAAACCCAAAATATTTATCCACAGTGTCAAAATCTTTGTAGATGATGACAGGATGGCCCAGGGGATACGGTTTTTTAGACTGCACAGTCGGGTAGAGGCTTGTAAAGTCATAATAATGAATTTTTTCACCATTACCAACTTTGTGATACAGCTTCATCGCATTAGTACGCCTTCCAAACAACGCTTCCCTAGGATTCAGTCTCTCAGGCATTCTATAGCTGCGCATGAACGCCATCACAGAGGGATCTGTCTGTTTCAGCTTCTGCCAATCACACTCCCACATCACCACCACGTTTAAGCCATGCCGTTGACTCAACGCTTCAACCTTCTGACAGAAGGTGTGGTACTGTTTGCCATACGACAGTTTACACACAGGATTAATCTCACTCTCCGCATAACATCTGGGGCATCCGTGAAACACACAACCTGCAAATTCAAAGCATGTGCTTGTGTCTGTGTGAAAACCGTCCACATAATACGGACCGATAGGCTGCTCTCCTCCCCGAAGGGCATGCTTGATCACAATATTGTGCCTGCGGGCCAAATACTCCAACCACTCAATAGAGACGTTAGAGTACGTCTTATGTTGGTAAATGTAAGCGGTGTCGTGGGTGAGTGCGAGTGTGTTTTTTTGGAGAAAGTTTGTTTTATACACACCCATTGCATACGACGCTATGGTCACATGTCTGAACGGATCGAGCCCCGCACACTCCTGCAGAGTCTCGCGGTAAATCAGACAGGCCTTTCGCAGGACTTCCACATCGTTAACACAGTATTTGCGTATTTCATGCTGGAAGTTGAAGAGGGTTGTGCGCACGGGCTGGTACCACTCCATGAATTTAGCTTTAGCATCTGCGGTCATGTTGTCATACCCATAAAAGGATGGATCAGGATACGGGCCAATATAAAACTCGTTGGCCTTAGTATTAAATTTGTGAGGGAAATATCCCTTTTCCAAATCCTCGAACCCTAGGGCTGCTGGTGTCTTGGCAAGGCTCATGGGGAGGAAACTGAATGAATCAATCCAGCGTTGATCATAACAGTCATCATGCATTATTATTACTCTGCTACCTCTCATTGTGACGGAAGGAACAATTCTCTGTCTGACAAAGTGTTCTAAAATTAAGTAACTGTCAAAACCAGACGCATTATGTGCTATAAATGTGTATCCACTATATTTTTCACATCTGTAATGACTGATGAATGCGCTCACACACTTTGGCGTGTTGTAGCAGAACTTGTTTCCCTGAAAATCCATGGCACAGACGAAGTTTGCTTCATGTTTACCATTTTCAAACCGGGTCTCGAAATCATAAAATATGTATTTATCATTAGGCTTTTGTTTGTCGACAGGTTGAATGAAACACAGGTGTTGTGTTTCATCCTGAGTTTTCGCTTCGTGGCAGTGTGGACACTTCGCAGGCGTACAGACGTGTGTTGAATTCTTACAGTATCTATACACGCTACCACACTTGTCGCAGTATTTCATGTAAGCACATGGTATCTTATTGTGTTTCGGATCAGGTGTTTTGTGGTATTGATAACAGATGGAAGACTTACAAATGCGTTTACAGTCTTTACATCTGATGGTTGTTTCGGATTGTTGTTGTCGTTGTTGCTGTTGTTTACATGCCGCTGTATAACACACATTGCATGCCACATCACATTTATGCATGAGCGGACCTTCGTATGTTTTGTAACAAAGGTTACAGAAATACGAGCAGCCGAAAAATCCTGTGAGGTTTTTGATCAAATAGTAATGGTTATCATGGAGATACAGGAAAATTGTGTCGGGTCTTGCTTTTGTGTCTGTGTGGAAAGGCTGCACACGTTTACGCCCTGCAGAAGAGTAGTGGAATACTACAATTTTGATGTTTAAGATCGATTCAAATTTACAGACATCTGAGAGCATCACCTGCTGTGTTATGTCTAGACCTGCTTTTATGTGTGTCTGTCTAGCTATGACGTCTTTTTCTGGCTCTTTTTTTTTAGGATGGATTTTGTGTGTGAGACACCTGCTGAAACACAGGTTGTCGTCATTGTCCGGGTTGTATAGATGCTGTCCTTTTTTAGCCAGAATTTCATCGTAAAACATGTTCTTTAGTTTTAAACGTTTACCACGACCACCGCCTCTGTTCAGTGCAATACTGACAACGAACTCAAGCTCATCATCACCAAGTGTGTCAGCGTTACTTTGCATAACTGCGGCTATCTCATCGAGAAAAACATCGGGGTTATAATCATTATCTGAATTTAACACAGCTTGTACATCGCTAGATAAGCTAGGCCCTCTTAAAACAACATTCAAAACACTAGATGGGGGAGCCCCGTCCACCGCACGATCGATAACATTACCTAGACATTCTCGCAGTATTGTTGGTGCTTGGCTGGGATTATCTAATCTTATGTTTCTGAAATCTATGGGCTGTCTGAATTCACGCCCATTAAAAACAGGTATGTCCCTAGCCATTCCACCACCGTGACAGCTGCTGTAGCAGCGTTGCTAACATTAGCAGTACAAACAGCTCCACAAACAGTAGCCTCAGCAGTAATAGCACCACAAACAGTAGCATCAGCAGTAGCACACGGCAGACCCGCATCGCATTGGGATGTAGCAGTAGCATTAGCGCCGATGGTTGTGCAGACATTACCAACAGCACTAGCATCTGGTATGTAAAATGTGTGGGTGTGTGAAGAATGATTATTGCTGTCTGTGTTAACAGTTACAGCGTGTGTATTGCATGGTTCTGCCACTGGTTCAACACTGTCTGATAAAGAGGATGAGTTCATTACACTTCTTTTTAAACCATCACATGTTTTAACCATGTGATTACTCAATATATTTAAAATGTGGAGTTGTGTACGAAGTTTGTTATTGTCGATATTCAAACTGCCAGAGGATTTAAATTTTTTCTTCGTGGGTTCCATTGATAATCTGAGATCAAGGAACGGATGAAGCTTCTTGTGCCTCCTGGTCTTGCAGTAATCTTATACTTACGGTCTCTAAAATAGTTTTTAAAATATCTACAACGGCTAGTTGTGTGTTTAAAATTTCTACAATGAATTGTCTTGTTTCTTTTAATTCACTAAGGTTTGTTTCTCTGGTACAATGCCTGGTTTTGATAGAGTTTAAAACAGATGATAACACTTCGGGATTACAAAGATTATTATGACTGGCGATTTCAGGAGCAGGGGTTGACGCTACCCATGCGTTGTAAGCTTCTATCAAAGCGTCATCAGTTATGTCATGCACATTATTATAGGGACCCCTAACTCCCATACAGTGTGGAGTTGTAGCACAGCAAAAAGAGGGACTGTTGTCACCTGATTCAGATGAGATGGTTTGTTGTCCTGGTTCAGATGAGATGGTTTGTTGTCCTGGTTCAGATGAGATGGTTTGTTGTCCTGGTTCAGATGAGATGGTTTGTTGTCCTGGTTCAGATGAGATGGTTTGTTGTCCTGCTGGAACCTGCTCGACCACCTCGTCTTCGCAGCAAAGTTCGCTCTTGTTCAGCCTACGTAAGTAATCGTTCAAAAGAGCGAGGCTATCCTTTTTTACACACGATTGATGTAGTGTAGGATGTGAAGATGGTCCTGCGATCGCTGTGTCTCTCGTAGACGCTGTAATGTCCTCACGCAAACTTCCGCGCGCCGAGCGATAGAATCCACTCGTGGGCCCGTGACGTCCTCCTGTTCCAGCGTGATGAACTGATCTGCGGTGGTATGAATAGCTGAATGAATATCACATAATAAAAATCAAATATAAATCCAAAAAAACACCCCCCCAAAAAAAAACAAAAAACCAAATTGGTTTTACTCACCCACGATTTTCAGAATCCCTTCTTGACGATTCAGCTAATGCTATGAAAAAAACAACACGGGTTTGAGAAAGTTGTGTTGGATTTAATTCAGACATAACTTGTTAAAGAAAAAAAAGACTTACGGTTTGTAATGATCCGTAACTCCCCCAATGGTCTTCGTATTATCTGACCGCGTGCATTCTTGTATGGATGGATGAAATAATCTGGTATACAAAGGAGCATTAGATAGAAAGATTTTTTTTATTTTTAAGAAAAAAAGTGATTATATATATATATGTATATATCAGTGAAATCAGTCACCTCTTACATCACGTACACTTCTCCTGAAGTCTCTATTCTGCCCACTGTTGTCTAAAACCAAACTGTGTGTTTTTAAAAAAGAAATGAGATACTATAGAGAATACAATTTGTTTTCTCATAATTTTGTGTAAAATAACACGCTTACCTGAATCCATTTAAAAGTCCGTGTGTAGCGATGGTCCGGAGTCGGTTTAAAAAGAAAAAACTCGTGGAAAAAAGAAATCAAGCGAAACCTCTTGGCAAGCGAGAGTTTGAGAGGACCTTCTCTCCTGTTCCCTGTTTTATAAAGGCACAAGCCTTTTGTATGGGTGAACGAACCACTGTTTTGAAATTATCCCCTCCGCTTGTTATTTCACGAAACCCGTTGTCTACCACGGATGATTGGTACACTCCAACACGTGTGAATTGTCGCTGGATTGAAGCACTGTAAATAAAAACATAGGCTTCAGTCAGAGTCTGGTAACACACCATAACCCTTTGATCTGTAGACTGGGATCCTCAGACCTACTGTATGTAAATGAACAGCCCAAGCAGTGAACTCGGCCCTTACCGTATTATTTCACAACCGTATTTTAATTAACTACTGTCTTGTGAGTTTGATCATCTTTGATGTCTGTCTGAGGGATAAGGAGAGGCATGAGAATGAGCTCGATTGTTTTTGATTATAGTCTGACATTTTTTCAATATGATCGGGATTTCTTTGGTTTTTACAGCAAATTTGTTTGATCACTAAACGATCTCACACATGCCTGTGTGACTGCCTGGTAAAAAGAGAGAAAGTTCCGCGATTTTCAGAGTGCATACGGTACCCACCTAACATGTGAGTTATTTCCTGAGAAAAAAAAAAGTCTCCGATGGGGAAATCAGATTAAAAATAAACTACAAAGCGATGTAAGAAGCTATGGCTGAAATGTGAAAACGCTAAACAGTACAATCAGCTGATGTCTGCGGATCGCGGCTTTGTAAATGCCACATGTTACTGAGTTTGGTTAATGGGAAATGTTGTGGATGTCAGTATATTATTTATTTTATTTTATCATCACATAGACTTTTTTAGTAAGATCGATTTAACCCTATGATCTGTAGACTGGGATCCTCAGACCTACTGTATGTAAATGACCAGCCCTACTGTTGAGGAGGATATACGGCTATTATTTAGCCATAGTATTTTAATTTAGGCACTGTGTTGTGTGCTTTATGCACCACAGGTGGGCTCGGATATTAGATTATTTACCTTTGTATTTTTATTTAGCCACTGTCTTGTGAGTTTGAACCTCTTTGATGTCCGTCTGGGAAAAAGCCCCCCCTTGTAAGGAGAGACAATGAGATCAGCTGATTTGAACGGATGCCGTATACGTCATTATCACACGTCAGCGCAAACACGCACGGACACACGCACGCGCACACGCACCTCACATGCACGCGCAAGGCTTTTTTATCACCTAGGTGTGAAAAATCACACCTAAGGTGTGAAAGGGCCGCATTATTATAACTACTGGTGTATGCTGCTCAATGTAGTTGTGTGCAACACTTCATAATTTGGTATCGATCCTATGCCACAGGGCCATTATCACCGATACTGATACCAATACTTTTTAATAATTATGAAGAATTTCCATGAAGTTTAACTGGTTTGAGATTTTTTTCCTTTGGATCATTAATTAGTTAAAACCCAGGATAGAATTGGGCAAAGTTTATATGTAAGTAGAAAATACTTTATCAAAATAAAAGTTATTGTTTTGAAACAATAGAACAAAACAATTTTCCCCATAAATTGATGTCTGGATTTTTTTTTCATAAATTAAGTGTACAAAATCATCACTCAAGAACAAATGCAAACTTTTTTCCAGGTAGATTTTTCAGAAAGTATAATAAAAAAATTTAATAAAAAATGTTCCTTCATTCACTAATTTTCTACAAATTTAAATTTAAATTTGATTTAAATGTTTCATAGCAAAATCCTTTTTTTTCCCCAAATAAAATATGTTATGCATCACATGACAGTATAACAAAACACTGTGGGGAGGGGAGGAGCAAAGTGCTCTGTGCTATGACAGGAGCCACACTTAGACAGTCAGCTCGCATCATTAATGAAACCGCAGCACTGCATACAGGAGAGAAACTCAAGCCAAAGTATCGATCTCATTACACTGATATTGATCAATACCAATACAACGTTGGCATCCATATTATCGATATTAGGATCAATCTGCCCACCACTAGCTCAATGTACTAATGGCGGAGAAACAACTTACTTACTTCTCTGCTGTTACCATTGGTGGTGGCCATGGTAACTTCCGGGTTCTAGCAAGAAATATTTCTCACCCCAGCGCTAATGCTAATGCTAATTAGTAAGCTAATACTAACCACTAAATGCTGCTCCCACTTGTTAATTGAGTGATGGGGCCTAAGACATAACCAGAAAGCAGTAATCAGTTTTTTTGGACGTGTAGTTACATTTCTCGAGGTGCATGTCAGGTTTGCTTCAGAGAGGATTTTCAGTTATACACAAAGGATCAATGCAGAACTCTAAATCAGGCCTTATTAGATTGATATAATGATCATTTTTGCATATAATCCAGAAAAGTTACATTTATAGATCAAGCATTTAATGTGTCCCAGAGTGCCGTTTCCTTCCACTGTGTTTGCAGAAATCACATAAAAAAAATACACAACAAAAACATAATCCAGATTCCTCAGCTGCTAAAAGCATTTCCTACATTTGAATATCAGCCACCATATTGTGAGCATAAACTATCACGTTTTTAATGCAACAATAGGAAGTGACATCATCTTGCTGGGAACTGTAGTATTTTATTCTTGAAGGCCTCTCATAGCTCTACTGGTGCTGAAAACTAATGTTTGACTATGGCTTTCTGAATACAAGTAGGGCTGCAACTATCAATTATTTTAGTAATCAAGTATTCAATTGATTACTCCGTCAGTTAATCAAGTAATTGGATAAGAAATAATTTTTCATTTTAACAATTCATCAGCATATTTTAACTTCCGTACTGCAGATGTTTCTCTGTGTGAAACAAACAGGGTGGATGGAGCAGCTACAAAGTTCTCTGTTCTTCATGTTGCTGATCAGGTGGTTGATAAAAACATTTTGAAGGATCCCCTCTGTACTGATGGTGGTGGAGGGGGCATCGAACGATTGCTAGTGCTAATGGCAGCCCCCCTTTCCCCAGTACACTGTGGTTATAGATCTGTTCTGGTGGCTACAGCTGATGTACAGAAAAAAATAACAGCTGACATCCTCTGCACAACACGCGTGCACATTCAAACATGCGCACTCACAGCACAGAGAAGTGGGGGCGTGAAAAAACATCTCAGCGATCCACTCGTGTTAAAGGGTCGTTTTTGTTTTTTTTGGAAATGCTCCGCTTACACGGAGACACCTGAGCTGCAGAGCTGAAACGAAACATCAAAGCAACAAATTTGTGTCGAGGATTTTTAATAATCGAATTGCGTTATTCCAAGAATCGTTGCAGCCCTAAAACTTGCATTAAATTTTTAGTTTGTGTATCAAAATACATGAAGGTTGGTATTTACCTTTCATGCTGGGATTTTTTTGTTGAATCGGAAGCCTGAAATTTTCCTTTGATCTTCATTTTCCCTCTTACTTCTCTTCGTGTTCATGCCGGTTGTTATTTCGATTTATGCAGCACACGCGTGACCATAGTGAGATCAAACGTACACACTGTGAATGAAACTGTCCGTGCTCTGTGGTAGATTGCAAACTGCGGTGAAATGATACAGGCGTAAGCAGCGATAATAGCAGCGACCTAGCTGGGGCGGAGTCTGTGAGGTGCGCTCCTTTGAGAGGCAGAGGAGCGCAATCTTTGTTGGATTTGAATCAGTACGTTTTGCATCCAATAAAAGCAAAGATGTTAACAAATAAATTGGACAATATTCTGGCAATTTAGTGATATTTCCACAGCTGTGGTCTTGACTGGTCTTGAAATAAAATCCCGAGTCCGCAAGGTCCGAGTCCATGACAAGACCGAGACCATCAAAAAGCGGTCTCGAGACCGGTCTCGAGACCAAGACCGATCTCGAGTACTACAACACTACCTGAACCAACAGTGAGGTGGAGAAAGCGAGACAAGGATGGAAATGAGCTGTATTTGAGGCCAAGATCAACCAGGCACCAGCCACATAAGGGTCAGTACTTTTTCATAGATCATTGGAAGATATCGATTGTGTAGACACATATCAATAAATCAGTGTTTGAACTAATCATTTCATTGTTTTGGCACAAAAAGTAAATTCACGATAATTAAGTTTTTGATCCAAACTTAAGTATAAATAAGTATGCATAAACTACAGAATGAGCTCGTGAAAGGTAACACCTCTCTTAGTAAATGTGGCTGTCATGTTAATGCAGTGACATAATGTATTTGACTGTTACCGCCACACAAAGATTTTGGGTCAAATTTATTGATATGCCTTGAAATAATCACACCAACTGTCATAACTGAAGATGATTTATAAAGTCTCCCAACACAAAGATGCTTTGCATCTTCAAAGCATTGTAAATTTTATAAAAATAAAACTAAATCATCAATTAGTTATAATTTTTTGACACAGCATTACAGTCATCACATAGCAAGCAGGTATAGACACTGAATGGGAATGGGGCCTCTGTGTTATGAAAGTGGATTGATTTGCATTTTTGATACACTTTTGATGTTTATTACAGCTGCCCACAGGCAGAAGGACAGTCCTACTCTTAATAACACTCACTGTGAGGCGGCCTTTGCTCCAGAGACTGTTGGTATGTATTTTATTGTGGCTCCAGTAAATCAAAGCTGTATGCTCACATATTTGTACTTGTTTCTGTACAAAAATATCAGACACTGAGCTAGGACATAAATTTAATGTTTTTATTTTAATACAAATTTACAAGAATTTTTATCAATTCAACCATTACATTTTAATTCCACGTCTACTCTATACAATACACTCTGCAACTGAAATAAACTACAATAAAAAAGTATTGTTTGTTTAACAGAGTGTTTTCTACAAGAACTCCAGAGTTCACTGAGTGATGCTTCAAGTGATCAGCATGAAACACCTCCACCAAGAGCTCCTCTTCTGGCTTCCTTGAACTGGAGCACATCAAAAAGTCTCTTTTTAGAGAGTTGGAGGGCAGAAAGACCCCGTCTGGTGAATACCATGGCGGCTCGAGGAAGCGTGTTAGCACACACATGCCAGCAGTGTGGGAGCAATCCAGCTGTGCTTCGTTGTCGTGACTGTCTACCACTCCCCTTCTTTTGTGCCACATGTGATGTCATCATGCACACCAGATATGTCCTTCACAACAGAGATGCTATGACTGCTGGATTCTTCCAGCCATTGCCTCCAATGACTTACATTGTAAATAAGACTCTTTGCCATGGTGGTAAGTTTTGGGTTGTGACTAAGCTCGTTATTTTTACTGCTTAAACATTCCCCTCACTCTCTTGTTTTTTTTTAAATATTTGGGCTGTCGCT
This sequence comes from Archocentrus centrarchus, assembly GCF_007364275.1. Taxonomy (NCBI): domain Eukaryota; kingdom Metazoa; phylum Chordata; class Actinopteri; order Cichliformes; family Cichlidae; genus Archocentrus; species Archocentrus centrarchus. The sequence continues at coordinate 212,136 of NW_022060275.1, read as the reverse complement.
CAGCTTCCTTGGCTCTCAGGTACATTTTTAGCAGTCTACTTTATGATGGCTGTTAAGTGTTTTAATGGTAAATGGACTAGTTCTTATATAGCGCTTTTCTACTCAGATATGAGCACTCAAAGCGCTTACACAACACGTTCACATTTACCCCATGCACACGCATTCATACAAGCACTTCCATGATTAATTAATTAAGCTAAGTGCTTTAATCGTCTAACATTCACTCACATTCATACTCCGACAGAACGGTCGGAGAGCAACTTGGGGTTAAGTATCTTGCCCAAGGATACATTGGCACGCAGCCTGCAGTAGCCAGGAGTTGAACCACTGACCTTCCGATCAGTAGGTGACCTGCTCTACCTACTGAGCTACAGCCACCCCAATGTTCTCAAGAAAGGCACACAGTTGGCTGTAGGTCTTGCATTAATAATCGCCATCACCTCTGCCATAAAGGTACTCAAGACTTCATGATTGAGACTTGTTGGTCCTTTCTGTAACAGCATTGCATCCAGAATGCGCCTTGCAACCCCGATAAGCCATTCCCAGGATCCTCCCATATGCGACGCATGAGGAGGGTTGAAAAACCAGGAGCATCCTCTTGCCTGGAGGTAGTTTCCCACTGCTGTGTTGTCTGTGTCTAAGCCCAATTCCTTACATGCTCCTACAAAATTGGTGCCTCTGTCTGAGCGCAGAAGTTTGTCTGGTCCACGAATAGAAAAGAACCTTCTTAAGGCATTTATGAGACTGTCTGTAGACATGGTCTCAATGAGTTCGATGTGTACAGCCCTAGTTGACATGCACGTGAAGAGCACCGCCCATCGTTTGCTCTGGGCACTACCACCTCTTGTGCGTCGTGTTACAACTGTCCATGGCCCGAAAACATCTAAGCCTACAGTGGTGAAGGGAGGTTCGGGGGTTACCCGGTCTGCAGGTAGGTCCGCCATTTTCTGGGCCTCCATCTTACCTCTCAGTTTACGGCATGTGATGCACCTATGAATGACTGAAGACACAAGACGCTTACCTCCAACTATCCAGTAGCCAGCACCACGGACAGCTCCTTCGGTAATGTGTCGTCCCTGATGAGCCACTTGTTCGTGGAAGTGTCTCACAAGTAGTGTAGCAATGTGACTGGCAGATGGAATAATCACAGGATGCTTTTCATTTTCCTCAAGTTCAGCAGAGGAGAGACGGCCACCAACACGTAAGAGGCCATCTTTGTCCACCACTGGATTGAGCTTTTTAAGACTGTCATGTTTTGTGTTTGTCTGTTTTCCTTCCTTGGTGTTTTTCAGTGTCCTTTTGAAAGCGTCATGTTGGACAGCTCTGATGACAACAGCTTCTGCTTGTTTGAGTTCATCAATATTTGGCAATTCATTGAGACTTCTCCATCCCTTTTGTTCATTCGTCTTCTGTTTGAAGAATGAAACAACATGAATAAGCCTAGCTATGCTTTTACAGAGTGTGGTCCAGCTTGAGTATCTCTCAAAGCGTTGAGAGCCTAGGCATGACTCTGATGTTACAGTTATCAATGCCTTGACTTCTGGTCGTATCTCTTTATCAGTTTTGGGTTCAATGAGTGGGAAAGGGTTGGTCTCATGTAACTCTGCAGATTTGTCTGAATACAGAAAAGCTGGGCCTGAGAACCAGTTGCTGTGTTGCAGCTCGGCTGCTGGAATAGACCTCGTGGCTTGGTCATCTGGATTTAGAGCAGTTGGGACATAATGCCATTGGCTAGGGTGTGTGGATGCTCTAATGCGCGTGACCCTGTTGGCAACATACATGTAGAACCTTCTTGAGGAGTTGTGTATATACCCTAGCACAATGCTGCTGTCAGTGAAGAATTTCACATTGTCCACTTTTATGTCCAGCTCGTCTCTGATCAGCCCAAACATGTCAACAGCAAGCACGGCAGCACAAAGCTCAAGGCGTGGTACTGTGTGTGCAGGGCGGGGTGCAAGTTTTGACTTCCCCATAACAAAACCCACGTTGTTCTGTCCTTCACTGTCAACAGTACACAGGTAAGCCACAGCTCCTATTGCTACAGTAGAGGCATCAGAAAAAATACACAGCTCTTTCTTTATCATTGAACTCAATGAACCTGGACTGTAGCACCTTGGTACCTGGAGGTGTTCTAGAGCTTTCAAAGAGCTTCTCCATGAGAGCCACATTCCTTCCTTTTCTGCGGGTAGGGGTGCATCCCAGTCTCTCTCATCAGACGACAACTCTCTAAGCAGCGCTTTACCCTGCATTATTATGGGAGCCACGAAGCCCAAAGGGTCATAAAGACTGTTGACTGTAGACAATACTCCCCTTCGTGTGAACGGTTTGACTTCATTGGATACAGAGAAAGTGAAGCTGTCATTCTGCATGTTCCAACACAATCTTAGGCTCCTCTGAATTGGGAGGGGATCTACTCCGAGGTCCAAGTCTTTGAAATCCTTTGCGTGGTCCTCAACAGGGAAAGCTTCCATCACCTGACTGCAGTTTGATGCCACCTTGTGGAGATGCAGATTGGACTCTGCCAACATATTCTTGGTTCTCACAAGCAGGTCAATGGCCTCCTGTGGTGTGGCGACTGATGTGAGCCCATCGTCAACGTATAACTGTCGCTCTACAAACTGTCTTACGTCTGAGCCATGTTCTTGTTCACCCTCTTGAGCAGCTCGTCTCATGCAGTAAATGGCTACAGCAGGTGACAGGCTGTTCCCAAAAACATGAACTTTCATTCTATACTCGACCACATTTTTTGTGATGTCATTGCTCTCATACCAGAGATAGCGAAGATAGTCCCTGTGGTCTTCGCATACAAGGAAGCAATAAAACATTTGCTGTATGTCAACTGTTACGGCTATGGGCTCTTTTCGAAACCTTAACAGTACCCCTAGCAACGAGTTGTTGAGGTCAGGTCCGCTAAGGAGCACTTGGTTGAGGGACATTCCATCACACTCTGCACTAGAATCAAACACGACCCGTATTTGGTCCGGCTTCTGTGGATGATATACACCAAAGGTTGGCAAATACCAGTGTTCTTTACCTTCGGGTAGAGGTGGAGCGAGCTCAGCTTGATCGTTATCCAGCATTTTCTGCATGAACTGGATGTAATGATCTTTCATTTCTGGTTTCTTCTCCAGATTCTTTCTGAGTGAGCAGAGGCGTTTCAGGGCTTGCTGTCTATTGTTTGGAAGTCCTTTTCTTGGGGAACGAAAAGGTAGTGGCGCAACCCAGCTGTTCTCATTGTTTTTATGAACTTCATTGTTCATGAGAGCCAGGAATGTTTTGTCCTCTATAGAAAGTCCCATTTTGTCATCACAGTTAGATCTATGGAAAACAGAGTGCCCTATGTTGTCTGTGACACAGGCGTGGCCTATGGTATCCACACAATTTGTGACTGCTGCGGTGTGACGTGGTGCTGTGGCCCCATAGTCCTCTTTAATGTGAATAGTGTTCAGACATGGCTCTAAGTAGGATGCACGACCATTATCCAAGATGTTTGTCTTGTAGACATTAACTTCTGATGGACTGTGAGCTCTACCTAAACACACCTCTCCTACAATGACCCAACCTAGGTCCAACCTTTGGGCATAAGGTGCATTGTTTGGCCCGTTAATTTGCTCACGTACCTTATGCACCCTGAGGATGTCCCTTCCCAGGAGTAAAAGGATAGGAGCGTGATGTCTACAGGTTGGATTTTGTCTGCCAATGGGAGGAGATGCGGATGATGGTGAACAATGTCAGGAGAGGGTATCTCTGTTCTGTCGTCTGGCACAGAGTCACATTCAATCAAGGGAGGTAGCTAGATGTTCAGTTTGCCATCCATGGACTCTATAAAGAAGTTGACAGCTCTCCTTCCTGCTGTCTGTGCTTTTCCTGAGCAGGTCTTTAAGGTGTACGGAGCAGGTCTGTCTTTGATTTCAAACAGATTGAAGAATTCAGACTAGGCAAGTGATCTGTTGCTCTGTTCATCTATCACTGCATACATTTTAATTGTTTTGTCTTTCTTCCAGATCTTGGAACAGGAGCGTGGAGCATCACTTTGACCACATACCTCTGTGCACTTGGAGATAACAGAAGGGGAATCCTCACTGTTCAACACTGTCATTATTACCAGGTGCGATGCTCTTTGGGGCGGGAGCAGGACCTGGATGTAGGGCTGATATGTGTTTTGTACTGTTGCACTCAATACACTTGACTACTGCCTTACAGTCTTTGGCAATATGCTGAGTAGACCCGCAGCACCTATAGCAAATACGGTGCTCTTTGAGATAGGCTTGGCATTCCTCTATTGGTTTCTCTCTGAAAAGTTTACATTTTTTGAGCGGGTGTGGTTTCTTGTGGATTGGGCACTGACGATCTGGTTCCTCCATTTTCTTTGCAGGACTGCCTGAGACCACCTCTGTCACAATGTCTGTTTTGTGTGCTGACACCGTAGTTTTACGACTGAACGGTGTGGGCTTTTCTGCACGTGGTGAGACATGACTGCTGCAACTGGATAGAGCGAAGCTTGGGTCATTTTTCATTTTAGCCTGTTGCCGAACAAACTGTGCAAAAACTGAGAAAGGAGGAAATGGTACATTGTGAGACTCTTTGTATTGTGTCCCTACAGTTGTCCATCTTTCCTGTAGGTTAAAGGGAAGTTTTTCAACTATTTGTCTGACTCCTCGAGCTGTGTCCAGGTAAGTGAGCCCTGGTAGAGTGCCATCTTCTTTTGCACACTCCAACTCCATTAAAATGTCGCCAAGCTCTCGTAGTTTAACATTGTCTTTATTAGTCAACCTTGGAAAATCCTCTACCTTTTTTAAGAGTGCATCTTCAATCGCTTCGGGTGAGCCATAGCACTCTTCAAGACGTTCCCAAACTATCTTGGCACCTGCAGAAGGATTGAGGATGTGCACAGCGCGGATCCTTTTGGCTTGTTCTGATGACTTGGGACCCAGCCACTTTGTTAACAAGTCCAATTCCTCTCTAGCAGACAGATTTAAGTCTTGAGTTACACTACTAAATGAGGCTTTCCATGCCCAATAATTTTCGGGTTTGTCATCAAATTGCAGGAGACCTGTGCTTACTAGCTCTTTGCGGACAAGATATCTTGCAAAGTCTTCTGCACCGCTCGGCTCAGTTTTGTAGCCATTTGGAGGAGTGAGTGTGTGTCCTGGAGGGCTGTACAGGTGAGTACTGGTAGGATGAACATTTACTGTTGGCTCCTGTTTCATGTCTCTACTCACTTGTACCAGGTCATGCTGGGCTGTTGTTGTTGTTAGGTTAATGTCTTGTGTGACTAATTTGTCATCTTTTGTTTCCGGAGGCTTCATTGCAGTGTGTTGAGAAGGACTGTCTGGGAAGAGATATTCACAATGTTGTTGAACATATTCGCTGGTGCGCTGGGCTGCACTGACAAGCTCAGTTTCAACACAAGATTTTCTACTGGGCTCCCCGCTTTGAATCTCTGCTTCCTCATAAGCTGCAACTTCTGCTTCAGCTGCTGCTACTGCCTTCTGACACTGTAGAAGGTGAAGGTTTGCATCCAATTCTGCCCTCTGCTTCATCATGTTGGCCTCTTTTTCAGCAAAAGCTAGTTGAGCTTGTGCTGCCTTTGCTTTGGCGTAGGCTTTTGTAGCTGAAGAGGTTGTTGATGATGATCGTCGAGAATGCCTGGTGGTTGCTTTAGATGATTGTGACGCGACGTCAAATGGTTGTGAAGGCTGCTGCATTGTTGGTGGTTGATTTGCAACCTCTGGTTGTTCAGCAGTGTAGTCTCGTAGATAGTTTCTTCCTGAACGTAGACTCATGTTTGCTTAATGTTTCTCTGTATTGCTTGAACCCGCTGTGTAATTGTCTTTTTACTGTGCTGTCCTCACAACATGTGAGCCAGTATGCTGCTAGACAGCCAGCGAACAAAATGAAGATAGCTCCACACAAGGCTTGCTTTTCTTGTAACTAATGGAGGTTCTCTTTTAATATCTTTCTTTTTTCTTTCTTTCTTTCTTCATGTTTTTTTTTTTTTTAACTAAAAATACAGAAATAAGAAGAACAATGAATTACAAACTGTTACAAATATATAGTGCTACATTCGGAAACACTTCATAAACTAAAAACACACATAGAAATTCTATTTTATAATTATTTCGGCATATAAACTTAAATTGATGTGCTAAAACATTCACCAATACTCACAAAGACAAACGTTTTCCAAGGAAACAAGCGTAAAGAGCACATTTAACACAAAGTCGGAGATTTGCCGTTTCTCAGCCAAGAAAGCTGGCTTGACTTTTTACCGTTGGAGAAAAGACGTTAAAGATGTACTATTGTAACAAGAGCACCACTCCTACTCCAACAGTCACCACAAAGAAAAAGCAACATACAGATATCTCACTCTGATAATTTCTCGGAACACTTCTTAAAACTGATTTACAATGAATTAAACCTATTTATTAATTAACTATGAACTGATTTCTTAACTTAATAATGTCTTTACATTAAAGACATCACAGTTACCACAAAGCATATGTCCAAAGCAGGTGAAAATATGCACTGGTTTGATCTTAAGCTTAAGCACCTACCATAAAGGAAAATAGAAACATAAAATTTTCTCTTTTTTTTTTTTCCTCAGGACGGAGAGACATGCTGACTCTTATGGCCATGCGCTGGAATCGCCAAAAGTTAGATAACTTGGCCACCTCTCTGACCCACCGATATCAGAAGGTAATGCTACCCGTGATGTAGTTTTAGATGCTTAATTTTTCTCTGTTCTAAAGATTTGGAGATGTAGTTTAAACATGTTTAATGTTTTTCTTTAATATATCAAATTGGCGATGTAGACCACAAAAGCTCTTCAAAGCCAGCTGCAGAACCTGGAGTCCTTAAAAGTCCAGTTGGCAGTGACTGACAGTCAACTGGATGACTGGGTCAGTGATGTAAAAGAGTGGGCAGAAGGTGAGCACAAAAATGTTTGAAAAATAGATGAAATAGATGAAATTGCTCAGTTACTTTAAGTTAAGTACAACACACCTCTTTTTTCTACGCTGCAGCAACAACAAGCACAGGTGATGGTGATGCCTTAGTGAGCAGAATTGAAGTGCTGGTAGCGAGTATCAAGAGGCGATGCCAACGACTATATAAAGAAACTGATGGAAACAAAGCCCGCGCCAAGATTCGCCGCAAGATCAGAGAGGAGGAAGGCATCTTGTGGAAAAGTACAACAGAATGGTTCCTGACACAGAAACTCTGCATTTGGAAGAAATCCTGTCTGGTGACAAAGCTTGGCCGTGGCAGCGACCACGGAGTGGTATGTATGCCAGTATTTGATTACTTCCAACTTATCTGACAGAGAATGAACTAAGATGCTTCAGATGTCAGCCTAAAACCACAAATGACTTCAGAGGTTCTTTGTGAATTGATCTGTAGTTATAACTTTGTTATAAATGTATTTCAGACTCTGTCAGTCTTCGAACAAAGAGAAGGGCATTTGATGTCATCATGGCAGTAAAGAGACTTGAGGAGGAAAAGAAGATTCTTGTTAAAGAGATGGACCATCACTGGAAATCTCTTTCAGCTCATGATCATACTCTGAAAGAGCTGTACTGCCTGCTTTCCAGTGATACAGTGAAAGGTATGTAAAGAAACTAATGTGAATTTTTTTGTGTTCAACTTTTGAGGTTTGTCTTGTGGCCTGAGTGATGAGGGTGTGAACGGTCTACAGAGCATCATCCTCAGAAAGCGAGAGAACGTCAAACAAGTCAAGCTGCATGCGAGAGAGTGTTATCTGCAAGCTTTGTCTGGAGCAGAGGTCATCACCTTTGATCATGCTTCATATGATGAGTTCAATAGTGACTCTGAATTTTCTGATGACAGTCAGTAATCAACATCTGAAATATGTTTGTCTTCAAACTTCCATCCACTTCAAACTTAGTGGGTGTACTGCAGGGGACCCAGGTAGGTATAGACATACCTCACCCACAAATGTACTTTTGGACATATTTTTTTCCACCATATATTTTCCTGTTTATTTATCTTAATTGATCCAGTGGTTACTAGGCCAACAAGGTGTAGTAATGGAACAACCTGTCATTTTATTCATACTAAAATGTGGTGATTTTGTTTGTATGATGTTAATGTGTTTGTTGATTATGTATCAAAACAATAAAATTAATCTGAAAAAGAACGGTCATTGTGATGTTTTCATGGAGTACTTGTAGAGGTCATCATTATGTGAAATTGTGTGAATTCATATAAAGCTGCTGTTCATAAAAGTATAAACCTCCTATTTTATTTTTTTATTCAGAAATGTCAAACATGTGGCCCAGGGCCTAAAAGTGGCTCACCAAAAGGTCCAGTCTTGCCTGCTGGATGCTTTGCAGTGTGAACATTTCAGGAAAGTCATCAGTTTAAATTAATTGGTGATGCAATGCCAACACTGATGCACAGCAGTACAGAAATGTAAACTAGAGACATTTTTTGAAGCATGAAGGCATGTTGAGATTTTTTTGGAGTCACTGTGATCTATAAATTATGTAATGATAAACAGACTTAATGTGAAACAGCTGAAAATGTAATATGTGAAAATCAGTCTCAGAATATACTGGTACTTCTTAAATTTGTTAAAGAAGGATTTTTCCATTGATTTTTTTCAAACATAAGTTATTCAACATTCCAGCCCACACAAGATAGTTCATCTCTCTAACACAGTGTAATTCACTTTGTCATCTGACTGCCAGCAACTAAGAATCCAAAAATGCCATTCTCACAGTACAGGGTTAGGGTTAGGGTTAGGCACAGTTCGACCATAGGGGACTGATTTAACTTCAGACTAATCAGACTAGATAACAACGGACAAAATGTTCTGAATGGTAATAGAACAAAGACACATTCAAACTTGAAATTAATTGCTGGTGGTACAATGAAATATTTTCTTTGCCAAATGGATGAATTATATTTATTGTCTGCCATGAGTTGGCCTTCATTTCAAATGTTCAATAGTCAACCCCAGAAACATTTATATATTCAAAGCTATTTACTTCAGTGGCTACCACTATTATGATCTGAAGTTGAATATGTTGTGCATGATAATGAAAAACATCTGGAAGATTGATCCTTCAACATAAAATCTTCTTCACTTTGCTTCAGTCCAAATACTTTCATGAAATTTGGAGCTGATCACACCCATTCAGGACAATCCACACAAACCGTATTAAGCTGGACAGTGAATGAAAAGTACAGGAAGTCACACGCAGAAATGGAAGAGAACATCCAGTACTTTACAAATAACAGACAGCATGCAGAAAACTGCTTCTTTGCTGGTGATGGATCACATCTGCTGTTGGTCTGAATATTGAACCTCTGGACAGCCACTTCCTCTGAGTCCTGCACGTCTGACTGTTGAACTATCAGGCTAATTGCAATTTAAGCTTGTGTTACTTTATTGGTTTACACATTTGCCTCAGAAGCAAAAGGCCCCCTTCAGGGTTATAATAGTTTTGGATTTTACATTATAGTTTAGTTTTAGTTAGTTTTTACTTTTTTTTCTCTAATTCAGTTAGTTTTAATTAGTTTTCAGAGTGGTTTTGCTCGTTTTTATTAGTTTTTATTTTTGGTTTCATGCTTAGTTTTAGTTAGTTTCAGTTAGTTTCAGTATTAGTTTTAGTATTTTCATACCTAATCAGGTGCAAGATTCAAGGCGCAAAAGTGACTATTGTGTAATGAAAACTTGACAAAAGATACAGTTTAAAGAAATATAGTCAACAACCAACTGTTCACAAGACATGCTAAATTTGTGTAATATTAAGGACACACATGAACATCAACAGGGAGAAACAAAGAAAAACATGAACTCCCAAACTCAATAAATTCTACAATAAACTCCACAATAAACTTCAGCATCAGTGCAGCAGATTAATAACGCCTACATGTGGTGTTAAACAAAAACAAACTCTTTGAAGGAGTCAAAGCTCAAATCCAGCTGCATCCTGATGTTCTCACCACCTGAAGCTGCTTCTGTTTTGGAGCTAGCTTGGTTAGATGCTCGCTAATTAAACCTGCAGGGTCTTTGCGGCCTCTGTACACAACCTACAGAAGTTGCCGACCTCATGTCCGCATTTATGCTTGTGTAGCTGGATTGTGTGTGTTAATTACCTTGTGGTCGTGTGCAGGTGTTTGTACTCAAAGAACCTCCATACGGGACTCGGCAGACCGCAGCCATTACTTTGCGGACCAGCGCGGTGAGCGCACGCACATGCGCACTCACACAGTTGTCCTGTGGCGCTCCCAGCTTAAACTCGGAGAGCGGAAACAATGATTTCATATCAATCCACAAGGCTTAAAAAACCCCCCAAAAAAACAAGTAAATGAAAGTAAGTTTATCGATTATTTCAGTTAGTTTTAGTTAGTTTTGTAAACTCACAATTCAGTTTTAATTAGTTATCGTTTTTTCCTTTTAATTATAGTTTTTATTTATTTCAGTTAACGACAATGTTTTTTCAATTTCAGTTTTCGTTATTTCGTTCGTTTTCGTTAACTATAATAACCCTGGCCCCCTTTTTGATCCTAGGAGGATGTACGTTGCTTTGGTGTTGTGTCAGGAAGGGTTTCTACTGTTAAAAAAACAAAAGCCAAATCAAACATGCAGCGCTATCCACTGTGGTGACCCCTTGTGACAAGGGAGCAGCTGAAAGTAGCTTTGACCTAGATGTATTTCTATATTGTTGAAAATAAGCTTTGATTTTTGTTATATCAGTTCATTAATAAAACCGTTACCTCACAGACCCTAGTTAACATAGAGTCATTCAAGTTGTACACAATATTTTCTAACATTCTCATAATTGAATCCAAATGCCACCAACTCTATGAAGTCATTTTTTTTATTGGTTATTAAATGTTAGAACATTCCCAAAGAATATGTGGCTGAAGGTATTTCTTCCATCCATGTTCATACATTCTCCTTGTCAAGGTTGTGGCAGGGAAGGAGCCTATCCCAGCAGTCATAGAATGAGAGGCAGGGTACAACCTGTACAGGTCACCAGTTTGTCACAGGGTTAGCACAGAGACAATCATTCTTACTTATGGGCAATTTAGAACCACCAATTTACCTAACCCCAGTAACTGCATGTCTTTGGACTTGGGGAGAACATGCAAACTCCACACATAAAGGCACTGGCCAGATGGTGAATTCAAACCCAGGACCTCCCTACTGTGAGGCAACAGTGCTAACCACCACACCACTGTGCTGCTCCAGGTATGTCTCATGGAATCCTAATTTGTAATATAAGTTATACTGGAAAAATTATTGAACATCAGCATGAAAAACACTTCAAGTTCTCACATCTCAATGAACTTTTTAAAAAGTTTATTTGCAGTGATAATAGTTAATATACAATTCACATCAGACTTCATGCAACTACAAACAAACAAAACACAAGGTTACAATACCACCTTCCTTTGAGAAATAAAGGAAACAGAGTGATGAGTTTATGGGCTTTGTTGCTAATTTGATGTCATACTGAACAAAACAGGATATTCATTTTGTGAATTATACCCCCCTATTATTGTTGCAAAGACCTGGCTACACAACAAAAAAAAGGTGCTGTACAATTAAAGCATTTAACATCAGATTTCAGAAAAATTACTGTCAGTACCAACACAGAGGACAATGAATTTTTCATAAAACAAAAAGCATTTAAACAAGTATAAATACATGTCAGACATTTGTAACAATCAAACCACTTAAAAAGAACACATCTTTTCAGTGAACAGCATAAACCAATGTGGTATCTACACGTGTGGATCTTTGGTTCCACAGATTTTTGACAATGTTCCCAGGAAAGAGTACACAAACACAGTTTGCAGATATGGATATCCAAACTTGATTGTAACATTAAAAAAAAAAAAAAAAACTACCAGCAAAATATCATCCAGAGAGCTGTTCGCTGGCTGAAGGAGGCGGCACTTCGGACACGGCAAAGTGATGGTGAAACTGACTGGCAGGCTCTCACGTGTCATCCCAGATTTTGCCACTGAAAAATATAATTTTGGAACAAAAGAACACCAAGACATTTAAAATCAGGTTCGGAATTACTTTATGCACATAGAGATTTTGCTTAAACCAAGCAGTAGGATATAATAAAAATAGATTTACTTAAGTACTGCACTAAAATTATGACTTAAATTTTATAGCTCTTTTCTACTTCTACTCCACTACACCTCAGACTGAAATGGTGCACTCATTAGTATTTGTATGACAGCTTTAGTTCCTGCTTTTCAGTTTAACTTTTCTTCATGTCCTTTCTGTGAAGTTAAAACAAAGTTTCTCCAAATGTGATTTTTTCTTTTTGACAATTGCAACAAAGCAGAGTTGCAGTCTTACACGCCTCTCTGCAGCTTCTCTCCTCCTGCCATCCCCCCAAAACCCCATCCCCATAGAGTCGGTGCCTGCTCCCAGACCACCAAAAACCAAAGCTAAAATCAGCAAAAAGCTATTTAAGCATAAAAATTCAAAAACAATAAATAATACAGCTTCATCAACTGCACCAAAGAATAAAACAATTAAATGTGGATTATTAAACATTAGGTCTCTCTTCCAAGTCCCTATTAGTAAATGATTTAATAATTGATCAACGTATTGATTTATTCTGCCTTACAGAAACCTGGTTACAGCAGGATGAATATGTTAGTTTAAATGAATCAACACCCCCGAGTCACAGTAACTGTCAGAATGCTCGAAGCACAGGTCGAGGAGGAGGATTAGCTGCAATCTTCAATTCCAGCTTATTAATTAATCAAAGACCCAGACAAAGTTTTCATTCTTTTGAAAGCCTGACTCTTAGTCTTGTCCATCCTAATTGGGAAAATCAAAAAGCTGTTTTATTTGTTATTATCTATCGTCCACCTGGTCCTTACTCAGAGTTTCTGTCTGATTTCTCAGACTTTTTATCTGATTTAGTGCTCAGTTCAGATAAAATCATTATAGTGGGTGATTTTAACATCCATGTAGATGCTGAGAATGACAGCCTCAACACTGCATTTAATCTATTGTTAGATTCAATTGGCTTCTCTCAAAATGTAAAGGAGCCCACCCACCACTTTAATCATACTCTGGATCTTGTCCTAACATATGGCATAGAAACTGAAGACTTAACAGTACTCCCTGAAAGCCCCTTCCTGTCTGATCATTTCTTAGTAACATTTACATTTACTTTAATGGATTACACAGCAGTGGGGAATAAGTTTTATTACAGTAGAAGTCTTTCTGAAAGTGCTGTAACTAAGTTTAAGGATCTAATTCCTTCATTGTTATGCTCTTCAGTGCCAACACAGTGCAGAGCAGCTACCTAAACTCTGCTCCCAGTGAGGTCAATTATCTCGTCAATAGTTTTACATCCTCACTGCGTATAATTTTGGATACTGTGGCTCCTCTGAAAAAGAAAGCTTCAAATCAGAAGTGCCTGACTCCGTGGTATAATTCACAAACGCACAGCTTAAAGCAGATAACCCGAAAGCTGGAGAGGGAATGGCGTCTCACTAAATTAGAAGATGCTCATTTAGCCTGGAAAAAGAGTTTGTTGCTCTATAAAAAAGACCTCCGTAAAGCTAGGACATCTTACTATTCATCATTAATTGAAGAAAATAAGAACAACCCCAGGTTTCTTTTCAGCACTGTAGCCAGGCTGACAAAGAGTCAGAGCTCTGTAGAGCCGAGTATTCCTTTCACTTTAACTAGTAGTGACTTCATGGATTTCTTTACAAATAAAATTTTAGACATTAGAGAAAAAATTATTCATAACCATCTCAAAGATTATTCTTCATGTTCGGCTGCTTTCAGCACTGCTGGTATTTGTTTAGACTCTTTTGCTCCAGTTGATCTTTCTGAGTTAACTTCAATAGTTACTTCCTCCAAACCAGCAACATGTTTATTAGATCCCATTCCTACTAGACTGTTCAAAGAAGTCTTTCCAATTATTGATGCTTCAATCTTAAAAATGATCAATCAGTCTTTATTAGTTGGCTATGTACCACAGACCTTCAAGGTGGCTGTAATTAAACCTCTACTTAAAAAGCCATCACTTGACCCAGCTGTCTTAGCTAATTATAGGCCAATCTCCAACCTTCCTTTTCTCTCAAAGATTCTTGAAAGAGTAGTTGTAAAACAGCTAACTGATCATCTGCAGAGGAACGGTTTATTTGAAGAGTTTCAGTCAGGTTTCAGAATTCATCACAGTACAGAAACAGCATTAGTAAAGGTTACAAATGATCTTCTTAGAGCCTCTGACAGTGGACTCATCTCTGTTCTTGTCCTGTTGGACCTCAGTGCAGCTTTTGATACTGTTGACCATAATGTTTTATTACAGAGATTAGAGCTTGCTATAGGTATTAAAGGTACTGGACTGCAGTGGTTTGAATCATATTTATCTCATAGACTCCAATTTGTTCATGTAAATGGGGAGTCTTCTTCACACACTAAGGTTAATTATGGAGTTCCACAGGGTTCTTTGCTAGGACCAATTTTATTTACATTATACATGCTTCCCTTAGGCAGTATTATTAGAAAGCACTGCATCAATTTTCATTGTTATGCAGATGATACTCAGCTTTACCTATCAATGAAGCCAGATGACACACATCAATTAATTAAACTGCAGGAATGTCTTAAAGACATTAAGGCCTGGATGACCTCTAATTTCCTGCTTCTAAGTGCTTTCAACACCATCCAGCCTGCACTACTGAGAGGGAAGATGGAGGGAGCCGGAGTAGACAGTCAGCTGACGGCATGGACCATCGACTACCTCACCAACAGACCACAGTATGTGAGGTGCCATGACTGTATGTCTGATGTGGTAGTCTGCAGCACGGGGGCACCACAGGGCACGGTCCTCTCACCCTTTCTGTTCAGTCTGTACACCTCAGACATCAGGTACAACTCGGACCACTGCCACCTACAGAAGTTCTCAGATGATACGGCCATCATTGGATGTGTATCAGATGGGAACGACCAGGAATACAGGGGTGTCATCAGTGACTTTGTCGGCTGGTGTGAGAAAAACGCACTCCAAATCAATGCCAGCAAGACGAAGGAGATGATCATAGACTTCAGGAGGAAGCCACCCCCTACAGCACCGATGAACATCCAGGGAAAGCATATTGAGACAGTGGTCTCCTACAAATACCTGGGTGTTCATCTCAATAACAAGCTGGACTGGAGTACAAACACAGCCGTCCTGTATAAGAAGGGCCAGAGTCGACTCCACCTGCTGAGGAGACTGAGGTCCTTTGGTGTCTGCAGGACTCTGTTAAAGACTTTTTATGACTCAGTGGTAGCATCTGCCCTTTTCTATGCAGTGGCCTGCTGGGGGGGTGGATGCACCGAAAGGGACAGGAGCAGGATCGACAAACTGGTGCGGAGGTCTAGCTCTGTGTTGGGATGTCCTCTGGAGTCTGTGATGGTGATGGGTGAGAGGAGGATGTTAGCAAAGCTGACATCCATCATGGACAACCCCCATCACCCTCTGCATGAGACCGTGGGTGAGCTGAGCAGCTCCTTCAGTCAGAGACTGAAACATCCTCGCTGCAGGAAGGAGCGCTTTCGCAGGTCATTCATCCCAACAGCAGTTAGACTGTACAACACTTCATAATGTCTTGAGTCACTTGGACACTTTACCTCCTCTGCCATCACTTTATCCATACAGTCAGATACATTTTATTTATTACACTCACCCATATAATGCATACCGTGTATGCTGTGTACCTTACCGGCTACAAATGTATATAATATTTTGATATCTGTATATAGTGTTTTGATGTGTGTGTATATGTGTGTATATGTACATGTGTGTATTGACTATATATTTTCTGTATATAGTGCTTATGTATATGTGTATAGTGTTTTTCTATTTTATTTTATTCTATTCTATTTTTAGTTTTCTGTACTGAGCTGCTGTAATGCGCAAATTTCCCCGTCGTGGGATCATTAAAGTTTTATCTTATCTTATCTTATCTTAAATTCAGATAAAACTGAAATTCTTGTTCTCGGCCCCACAAATCTTAGAAACATGGTGTCTAACCAGATACTTACTCTGGATGGCATTACTTTGGCCTCCAGTAACACTGTGAGAAATCTTGGAGTCATTTTTGACCAGGATATGTCCTTCAATGCACATATTAAACAAATATGTAGGACCGCTTTTTTGCATTTGCGCAATATTTCTAAAATTAGAAACATCCTTTCTCAGAGTGATGCTGAAAAGCTCATTCATGCATTTATTACTTCTAGGCTGGATAATTGTAATTCATTATTATCAGGCTGTCCTAAAAGCTCCTTGAAAAGCCTTCAGCTGATCCAAAATGCTGCAGCTAGAGTACTGCCAGGGACTAGAAAGAGAGAGCAGATTTCTCCCATATTGGCTTCTCTTCATTGGCTCCCTGTTAAATCTAGAATAGAATTTAAAATTCTTCTCCTCACATACAAGGTCTTGAATAATCAGGCACCATCTTATCTCAAAGACCTCATAGTACCATATCACCCCAACAGAGCACTTTGCTCTCAGACTGCTGGCTTACTTGTGGTTCCTAGGATACTTAAGAGTAGAATGGGAGGCAGAGCCTTCAGCTTTCAGGCGCCTCTTCTGTGGAACCAGCTTCCAGCTTGGATTCGGGAGACAGACACCCTCTCTGTTTTTAAGATTAGGCTTAAAACTTTCCTTTATGATAAAGCTTATAGTTAGGGCTGGATCAGGTGACCCTGAACCATCCCTTAGTTATGCTGCTATAGGCCTAGTCTGCTGGGGGGTTCACATAATGCACTGTTTCTCATTCACCTTATTTACTTTGTTTATACTCCACTCTGCATTTAATCATTTATTGATATTAATCTCTGGCTCTCTTCCACAGCATGTCTTTCTCTCCCCTCAGCCCAACCGGTCGCGGCAGATGACCCCCCCCCCCCCCCCCCCCCCCCCTGAGCCCGGTTCTGCTGGAGGTTTCTTCCTGTTAAAAGGGAGTTTTTCCTTCCCACTGTCGCCAAGTGCTGCTCATAGGGGGTCGTTTTGACTGTTGGGTTTTCTCTGTATTATTGTAGGGTCTTTACCCACAATACAAAGCGCCTTGAGGCGACAGTTTGTTGTGATTTGGCGCTATATAAATAAAATTGAATTGAATTGAATTGAATTGACATAATAAAGATTCATCCCAAAAGCTGTCTCCATTTACACACTGGAAACAACAGTACTCGCCACATCAATTTTCATGGAAACTGAGACACAGTTAGTCAGCATCTATCTATAAAGTATATTTGTGTGTGTGTTTGTCAACAAGACAATCTGAGGGCAGCCTGATTACAGAGAAAACTCTATGAGCCCTCAATGAGACACAGCCATTTCTGTGTTAGCCATGTAGATTTTTGCTGCAGAGCAACAAATGCTCTTTACATGTAGCAGGCACACAACGGCTGTGCTTATTTTGGCTGAATTGTTTGACAACATACACATGAAATACACTCTCCAAATGCAAACACATGGGACATTTCCCTACACTGATCTCAATAACACACTTGAATTCTAACGTGCAGATCCTCCAGGTGATGACCAGCAAAGTTCATGGCTGGAGTGCATGTGTGAAAACAACTTGAGACAAATGTATTGTAAACAGCCAATTAAAAAACAAACTTAAAACGGCTCTATATTACCTCATTTATTCTGTTCCCAGTGATCGCTTCAAACTTGAAGATCTTCTGCCTGCTACATTTTCGACAACCTTCAGAAATGAAAAAGGAAAAGTTTAACTAAGAGCCATGATTTCTGTATATACTGAATACAAAATATGACAAAGACATTTCACTCAAGTGAAAATTTGTGAGTTGACTTGCATATTTGAGCATTTTTCTCAAAGTAAGTTTTTAATTTTCTCAATCAAATCCAGTGGATGTACAAAGTCCTCTTAACTTAAGTCAGGGATTGACATGAACCATTTTAGAGAGGCAACCAAATTACAGATGAATAACTAGTGCATAAAATACTGTGTACTGGTTTGTAAGTTCTCAAACACAGCCAAGACACGCCTAATTTTCTGCAAGTTCATTTAGGAATGAACAATGTAATGTTAAGACATACCATGCAAAAGAAAACTTACCCTTTCTCCCCTTTTTTGCACTTGGGCCACCCTGACTTAAAGACTGGGAGATGTCACGGCAAGCAGGTGGATGAAAAGACTGCAGAGATGGTCGATCTGTGGCTGTAACATGTTGTGGAGAGGTGGTGGAGATTGTTGGAGAAGTGCTTCTCTCTCTTTTCTTTTTTTGGAAAGACTGGGAGCATGGACTAGAAGGAGAGACCGGAACAAGATTAAGTACAAAAATACTCTCTGCCTGCTCGTCTGACAGCATCGTTGGATCCTCCTCAGTGATGGTCTCTGCCTGCTTGTCAGTGAGGGTCTCTGGATGCTCATTGATGAGTGTCTCTGCCTGCTCATTGGCACAATGCTCCTTGGTGGTCATCTCAGGCTGCATCAGCATCAGCATTCCTGGGCTCCACACACTGCTGTTCTGTGGGGATGTCAGGTTGCACTGGTGTGGAGGATCCTATGAAACACATTTACTTTCATAAAAATCTGTAAATCTCAAAGAAAAGTGCTCATATCTAACAGTCAGTACAGGCTCATAAAGCACCTTGAGACAGCTTTTTGTGAAATGCTGTTATATAAGTCAAACTTAACTGATAAGATAAGAGTGTTTATTTGTCACATGCACAGTTATACACAGTACAATGCACAGTGAAATGTATTTTGTACCTGCAACCATATATACACACACATATAAATAAGAAGAATAAAAATAAAGTCAGTAATTCACATTATACACTATACTCTATATACTATACACTATACACACTTTTACATGGAATTATAGATTATATTTACATTGTGCAATAATGGTCCAGTTAGGGCTCAGAGTTGAGCAGACGGATGGCTTGTGGGTAAAAACTCTTCTTCAACCTTCAACCAACTAAAATGAAAGAATTGTGACCACAAAAAAAGATTTTACTCTTACCCTTAGTCAAGATAAATTCATAAGCCCTCTGCATCTTCTCCAGGAAATTTCTTGTAGTAGAACTGGGGCCCAGATGGGTAATAACATCTGCTACCCACTTATTTGAGACCTTATCTTTTTTGCCAATAAATAAAATGGGCTTGTAGCCGATAGCCTCAAGTTTCCGCACCTGAAATGAACAAAAACAGTTGGCACAGATTAAATAAACCCACCGTTTTATTAGAGCACAATAATTGTTTATCTTTAGCAAAATATAGATAAAATACTGTTGCAAAATA
This sequence comes from Archocentrus centrarchus, assembly GCF_007364275.1. Lineage (NCBI taxonomy): Eukaryota > Metazoa > Chordata > Actinopteri > Cichliformes > Cichlidae > Archocentrus > Archocentrus centrarchus. Next base: position 192,837 of record NW_022060275.1, on the reverse strand, counting down.
TAAACAGACACACTGGGAGATTTTCTGGACTATTGGCTGGCAAAGACAGGTGGAGAGGATTTTGGGTGTTCTTTCCCAAGTTTGTCCTGCTTTTAAATTCAACAAGTAGGAAAACTACATAAATCAATATGTACATTCAATTCTTATTGACCTGAACACACCCAGTCACTCAACTGGCAAACTGTCAAAGCTTGATGCAGTTTAACAAGTTAGATTAAATCTACTTACTGCCCACTGATGTTTTACAGGGGGCTCTTGGTCAGCTGTTTATTTACTGTGTAATACTGAAAAGTTACAAATCAAAGTATGAATGAACCTGTATACATTATACATCTGGACAGATTTGATGCATCAACCCAATGTGGCAACACTGATCTGCATTAAACTCCTTAAACTTTACAAACTTTGCTGTGATGTAGGTAACGAAGCATGCATGAGCAAACCCTCCCTGTGACTGTACCTGGATGATTACCTGTAAGAAGTAAGCCAAACGTGAACTTGATAGGCTAACAGCCGCTACCTTAGCTAGCTTACCGCAAATGTACTGTGGCAAGATATATTTTTAAATGTCTTAAATTATTCACTATCCCACAAAATTGCTCCCTTCACTCCTAAAAACGCTAACAAGAAATTTGTGAGCTGACACTTTCGGGTTCTTTTGTGTTTTATATCAAATCTCTACAGGTGTGTGTTTTCACTCACCGAGCGCTCTTGTAATGGTCGCATACGATGACGTCAGTGACACGGATTTGAAATTTAAAAAATAAATTATAAAAAATACGTTAATCGGCATAATCTTAGATGAACACTGCACATGTTTTGGCCCACATTAAAGTTGTCCTTATTTATTAATTTTTGGTACAGCTCCAAAAGCTGGATTGTCTAAATCAGAGATGGTAAATGACTGCATGAATCCACAGGATGAAATATGTTCAAACTGAAGCGGAATGAATGAACCCGTTAGGAATTCACAGATATGCCAACCGGGAAAGTCATCGTAGCACATTTTATAGGTACTATTGAAAAATAAAGGGAGCCAGTGTCTGACATTACCCAGCATGCATGTCGTCAATTATCAACGCGGGGGGAGCTCTATAGCACTCAATGAGGGCACCCTGCGCGTTGATTAACGACGCGAGGGGGGTACCCAGCGCGTTTAGGAGTGACGCAGAGGGACCCTGCCCAAGCGTCCATATGTGACGAGTACGGAGTGAGAACATGTTGATCATAAAGGAAAGTTTTTAGCCTAATCTTAAAAATAGAGAGGGTGTCTATCTCCTGAATCCAAGCTGGGAGCTGGTTCCACAGAAGAGGGGCCTGAAAGCTGAAGGCTCTGCCTCCCATTCTACTCTTAAGTATCCGAGGAACCACAAGTAAGCCAGCAGTCTGAGTGCTCTGTTGGAGTGATATGATAATATGAGGTCTTTAATATAAGGTGGGGCCTGATTATCCAAGGCTGTGCAGCCTAAGTAAGAAGGAGGATTTCAAATTCTGGATTAAACAATTATTTATAAACCCAAATCTTTTTTTTTTTTTTTGGACACCACTCAGACAGCCAGTGATTCAAGGAGAACATGTGGCTAAACATGTCGCTCCTGGTCTGACTTGGGGGGGGGGTAGAGAAAACTACAGAGTCCAACACTGGTTTTGCAAAGTTACACACCAATTCAATATTAATTTTCGTAATTTTAGATTGACGTACCTGGGTGTCATTACTGCTGATGTGAATTATGCCAAATCTATGATTAGCCTTAGCCAGCAGTTTCAAATTTCCATGAATGTCGCCTGCTCTGATCCCTGGAAGACATTTGACTATGGTCGCTGGTGTCTCTAGCTTCACGTTTCTCAAAACAGAGTCGCAAATAACCAGAGTTTGTTCTTCAGCGGGTGTGTCGCAGAGTGGAGAAAAATGGTTATAGACGTGAACGGGTTGGTGGTGTACCCGGGGCTTCTGTTTAGGAATACGCTTCCTCCTCACAGTCACCCACAGATTTCCTGGCTGCTCGGGATCTGCTGAGGGAGAGCTAATGTAACCAATGAATAGAATTTACTCGGGTTCAGATAGCAGTTTACTATCAACCAGTTCTGTTTATTAGAATTCACTGGACTGAAACACATCCAATCTCATCTCAACTTGGGCATAAAATTACCAACACAAAAGGAAAACAACAGAACAGTACAGTCAATACAGTTAACCAACTTATTTCACTTGAACACGCTTCAGAGCTATGTGGGACAAATTATATTTGTCTCCTTGATGCATACCAAGTCCTTCTCTCTATACGAGAGTAAAAAAAATAAAATCAAATATTCCCTTTTTGGGGTCCTTAGCAAAAAAAAATATAAAGTGCTGGCCAGCCAACGAGCAAATGTTTATATAGAGCTCTATATTTATGTGTGTGTATGGTGCATACGGACGAATAAGTTGAGCGGGGTTATCCTGACTGGGAATAGCAACCCAGAAAGATGATGGTGGCTGTCGCCCGAAGATGCCAGAAGATCAACAGCGTCTTTGTCCTCCTCCATAAGGCACAGGTAAACTTCAGCGATGTCGGTCTCGCCACTGTTGTCCACAATAATGCACTAGCAGGAAAACATCACATTATCAGGCATAAAGCAGTCAGCAGATATGCAGCAGGTAGACGGAGACTGGCAAGTCTTTGCTCTGCAGCCGCGCTCGCGCTCTAAAGCCCGTTCCCCTAGTAACTGCAGTGGTCTCCATTTCGAAACAGAGTATAATATTATATATCACAGAAATATAACTAAATAATTTTTCTTCCTGCTCTTGTCGGAGACGGTCGCACTATCTCTCTCTCCCTGCCCTCCCCATCTCTCCGCTTGCTGCTTGCTGTGAGAGCGTCTTGTACACACTGTCCAAATAAGAACAAGATTGAAATATGGATCTGGCAAACTGGGCATTCTCCATCATTGATCGAATTTTTTCCACTATGAGATCCGGGACAGGGGAGCCTGCGTGTCCGAGTGGAACAGACCCGGTTGGATACGTCATCGACTCTTGGAGCTCGTGGAGACCGGTGTGCTTCTCAGCCCTTGGAGTGGAAGACGTGGAAGACGCATATATATTCGGCTTTTTGGTAGCGATATCTTCTCTGTTTGGGCTCGGTGGATACCTGCTTTACTGGCAAATTAAGAAAATCTGGACGGCGGTTCGACATCTGCAGAGGCTGCCGACCCAGGTGGAAGGGCTGAGCAGAGCCGTACAAACTCAGACTCAAAGCCTGGTGGACCTGAGCCGCAAGATTAGCGGGCTCGCAGGCGAGAGGGGTTAGATCAGGAGATATAGTTCGGTTCTGCACAGCGAGGACGGCAATCAACGAATTTGGAATATTGGATTTTTGAATGGTTTCCCAGTAAGACTGAAGGCTGTTGGAAAAACAAGCAGCCTGTTCCAAAACAACATTTGTTATCAGGAATTCGGCTCCCCTGCCGGCCTTGGGTTGGCAACCATATCTCTCTCCAGGGCTCTGTGTGCGGCTGCTCTTCCCCCCACTCCGCGTTGTGATTTGTGAAGCTGGGTCTGGTGTACCACGGCCGCTGATGAAATTCCATCACTATCAGCGAACTGTTTTGGCTAGGACCTGGCATCTGGCTCCACAATGCCCCCACCTCTCGTCTCCGTCTGCATTCCCTCCTGACCTGACCTCACCTACCGCCGCTGTCCTTGCTTTACATGTGCAAATGCTTTGCTAAGGTGGTTTTTTTGGACCCTGGTATAGTGCTCTTCTTGAGCACTGTACCAGATGACTTTTTTTTTAACCTAACTTCCACGATGTGTTGTTTTCTCCTCCTGCCAAAGGTAGCGCAGCAAGTCGGCTGCATGACCCCAGGACACATATCCCCCCATGTGTGTTGTGTTTTGTGTATTCTTGGATGGTGTTCTGTAACTGCAATTTCCAATGTGTGAACTTGTTCACCCACATGGCAATAAACTTCATTCATTCATTCATAAAATACTCAGCACTGTTAAGTTGACATAAATTGCATTTCCTCCAAAACAATACCTCTTGGACATTGATAAAAGTTAACTATTTCACTTAACATGGCTAACATGGCCAACACGACTAACAGGAGTAGCAGTCATCTTAACTCACAATACCCACGGTAAGACAGACGTTGGGTCTCTTAACTTATGTTGAATTACCGACGACCTGGTACGATCATAAAACATAAAATCATAACACAGACAACATAGCACGTTACCAATAATGCTCACCTAGCAGGAAAACATCACATTATCAGGCATAAAGCAGTCAGCAGATATGCAGCAGGTAGACGGAGACTGGCAAGTCTTTGCTCTGCAGCCGCGCTCGCGCTCTAAAGCCCGGGAGTTCCCCTAGTAACTGCAGTCGTAACGCTGCCGTAAAGTGATGTCGTGCTTAGCTCTTAAAGTGACAGTACCAATGAAACCAAAATGATATAGAAATGCAAACGAAACAGAACAAACAAAATACAGCTGGGTTACATCCTCCCCCACTTAAAATGTGACGTCCTCGTCACTACCAGTAGCCAGGGACTGCACTAGCCCTGTAAGTTGCTGTTGTAAGGACACCAAAAAACTACACAGCAGTGTATGCTGTGTGGGTGAAGATAAACTGTGAGGTTGGTAATGAACTTTAGAGCCGACCTGATAGTCACTGAGGTAGGCTGGTTGGACTCGCCTTCTTTGAGGTCTTGTTCTTGGCAAAACTGAACTAGCCTCAGTCACTGACCCTGCCAAATCTGTGTGTTCTGAAATGAACTCAGAAGCATTAGGATTCAGGGTATTTTGAGATGATGGTATGCTCTGCATAGCAGTTCCTGAGGCCTCGCATTGTGGTTCCTGCTCAGTATATTCTTCCACAGCAGATGTGTTTGTCACAATGTCCTCCTCGTCAGTTGTCACTGAAGACTGCAGCGGGGAAATCTGGGCAACACTGTCTCCAGCATCAGATCTCCAGGTTACGGGTAGGAATACGCAGGGAAGAAGCATGTCTCGATGCAGAACCCTCTCTCTGCCCCCTCCATCCTCTGGTGTGACAACATAGACTGGGATACTTTCATCAGGCTGTTTGACAACAATATGAACAACAGGTTCCCACTTATCGGAGATCTTGTGTTTCTTTCTTAGGCTCAGATTCCTTATAAGGACTCTGTCACCTACTCCTAAAGGCAGGGCAGTCACTTTGGCATCCCAACGCCTTTTGTTTAACAACAGTCTCTTCTCTGCATTTTTAGATGCCAACTCATATGCATGTCTAAGTCTTTTCTTTAGGTCTCTCACATATTGTGAGTGTGTTCTGTGGTTGTAACCTCGAGGGCTGATGCCAAAACAGAGATCAATGGGGAGACGCGGTTCTCTGCCAAACATTAAAAGAAAAGGAGCTTCCCCAGTCACATCATTTCTGGTACAATTATAGGCGTGCACCAGAGGCCTAACATATTTTCTCCATTCCTCTTCCTTTTTGTCCTCCAGCATTCCCAAGAGATCAAGCAGAGTTCTGTTGAATCTTTCTACTGGGTTCCCTCTTGGGTGGTAGGGTGTAGTTCAAGATTTAGAAATTCCTGCATGCTTACAAAGTTCTGCCACCACTTCTGACTCAAAACAGGCTCCCTGATCACTATGCAGCCGGCGGGGAAAACCATAGTGACTTATAAAGTTCTCCCACAACACCGCTGCAACAGTTTTTGCAGTCTGATCTCTGGTTGGATATGCCTGCGCATATTTAGTATAGTGATCTGTTATCACAAAATGTTTCGAGTGTCCTTGGAGTCAGGTTCCAAAGATAAAAAATCCATGCAAACCAACTCAAGAGGACCGCTGACTTTGATGTTTACTAATTTAGATGCTCTTTGTACCCTTGCCTTTCTCCTCACACACCTCTCACAAATCTTACACCTCGCCTCAATATCCTTAGCCATTTTTGGCCAGAAAAACCTTGCTCTAGCAAGCTCCAGAGTTCTTTCTATGCCCATATGCCCCGTTTCAATATGGACACCTTCAAATGCTCTCTCTCTGTGGCTGCTAGGAAGAACCAGCTGATTAAAAGCTTCACCTCTTTGGTTGAAAACTTTACGGTATAGTACTCCTTCAATCAGAACTAGTTTCGACTTCTCTCTTAAAAGTAGAGTCACCTCTGGCCCATCAACCATTTTAAATGTCTTAGTACAGGGCTCCTTCTCTAGAATATGGATGACTCTCGCCAGAGAAGCATCTTCTCTTTGTAAATGATACCAGTCCTCCCCTGACATTTCAGGTAATGCAGAGAGACCTAGCTCTAAGACTGGGTCTTCCAGGTCCTCTGGGACAGCATCTTCATCACACAGGAGTGTCTCAACTGCAGGTATCTCCCTATCCATTTCCTGTCTGTCATTTGAGTCTGTAACATTGGTCACATCGAAGCACACATACAAGCTCTTTACTGCTTCTCCATCCAAAACCTTAAACTCATCAGGGAATGGTCTGGCACGATCCAGAAGGGTAGTGATTCTCCTGTCTATCTCTTGGGACTCGTCATCGTCTTGAGGTGGCTCATGGGGTCTCCTGGAGAGCCCGTCAGCATCAACATTATGTTGACCAGACTTGTAATGAATGTCAAAGTTGTACAATGACAGCGCCGCCAGCCACCTGTGGCTCGTGGCGTCAAGCTTAGCACTGGTCAACACATATGTTAGCGGATTATTATCTGTCAGTACTTTGAAACTAGCCCCATACAAATAGTCATTAAACTTCTCACTGACCGCCCATTTAAGAGCGAGAAACTCTAACTTATGCACCGGATAATTCCATTCACTTTTAGAAAGACCACGACTTGCATAAGCTATCACTCTGGTCTGACCATCCTGAACCTGATAAAGGGCTGCACCTAAACCTGTCATGCTAGCATCTGTATGGAGCAAATAGGGGAGCTGCCAGTTAGAGAAAGCAAGCACAGGAGCTGATGTTAGTATTTCAGTGATAAGCTCAAATGCAGCTTGACATGCAAGAGTCCATCTGTCTCCAAGCAGATGTGACTGTTTACGAGGCCAATGACTGGAATTTTTATGCCTGGGGCTCCAGTCTCCTTTCAACAAATCATTCAGGGGTCTCACCACCTTGGCATAATCCCTCACAAAACGTCTATAATAACCAGTGAAACCTAAGAATGACCGCAGCTCCTTAGCTGTTTGAGGTCGGGGCCATTCCTTTACAGCCGCCACCTTTTCGGGATCAGGTTCTATCCCCTGTGCAGATATCACATGCCCTAAATACTTCACAGAAGTCTGAAAAGATTTGGATTTTGGCAGGGGACAGTTTGAGGCCAAAATCTGCGATACGTCTGAGGACCTTCATTAAACTCTCCTCATGCTCCTCAAGTGAGCTGGAGAATATGATAAGATCATTGAGGAAAGCAACAACCTCTTGGAGGTTAATTCCTTCCATCACTTTCTCCATAGTTCGCTGGAAGGTGGCTGGAGAGTTAGTCAGACCTTGTGGCATTCCGCGGAACTGCCATGTACCAAAAGGCGTGGTAAACGCTGTTTTTGGCCGATCTGCGGGTTCAACATCCAGCTGGTAATACCCACTTTTAAGATCCAGCACAGTGAACCACTTTGAACCTGACAACAAGGAGAATGTCTCCTCTATCCGAGGTAATGGGTAAGCATCTTTCTTAGTTAAGTTGTTCAGTCTGCGGTAATCCACCACCATTCGCAGCTCTCCATTCTTTTTCCGGACTAGAACAACTGGAGAGGTGTAGGGGCTGTGAGATTCTTCAATAACACCTGCAGCCAGAAGATCTTGAAGATGCCGTTTCAAGTCATTGAAGTCTGCAGGTGAAACACGTCTTGTCCGCTCTTTGAATGGCACATGAGGCTCTAATTCAATGCGATGAGAGACACCTGTAACCCTACCAACATCCAAATCATGCCTGGAAAACGCATTAGCAACTTCAGCATTGATTCTATGTCGTATGTGTTCTTTTAATTGGGACGATATAGGACTGTAACCAAAATCAAGATTAAGAGTGTCGGTTGTTGGTGTGACCTTTACATCATTAGCCACCAACAAGGAATGCGCCTGGGCAGCCTCAGCGTCTGACAGATTGTCTGGGTTGCTGGGCGTGACAGGCACAACCCAGTCAATGGGAGAGCACTCCGCAATGGGAGTTCTTGGATACAGAGTTATGTCGCGCTCTGAAATGTTTTTGACAGCTATGTGAAACTTATTGTGGGATTCAGATTTTACCTCCACAATCTGGTCATAAACTATTAAGCCTCCTGGTGTGGGAGTTTCCTCTGCACCACCTATAAGAGCTTGAAACTCACCATTTCTCTGCTTAGAATGGCAGATACCCTTTAAAGTGTATGTCTCACCACTCTTTAGGCGTACAGGCACTTTGCTGCTGAGTGTGACACGCAAAACTTTAGCATTCTTTGCTTGAGAATTGGTCAACCTACAACACTCAGCATAAGCCATTTCCCAATTGGCCTGGATAGACAAAGTTTCTAAGAATTTTGTCCCACCCATCTTCACGCAATCTCGTGTCATCAGACGCAGGACATTCGTGCCAACAAAAAGAGGGTACTCGCTGTTGTACGACTGGTCTGGACTGACTAAAGCTAAGACGTGATAGCCTTGGCCTGTCCCACATGCATCTTTTGGGAACCGAACCTCCACCTCTACATATCCCACATACAGGACCTTCTGCCCAGCTGCACCTTCAATGTCAAGTGCCCTTTGTATTGAGAATAACTGTCTGTGTGAAAGGTAACGGGAGTAAAATGACTGAGATATTATGGTCACCTGTGACCCTGTATCAATGATGCATTTACACTGAGCTCCATCCAACCATGCTTTACTATCACAGGGCCCCCCCACCAGTCCAACAGGAATTGGAGAGATTTCTGCTGCATTAGATGGCTCAGTGATACACTGATTCAAAGCAAGGGAACTAGTCTGACTTCGGGCCCCCACCTGTTCCATAGCAGGAGCCCTTAGCTGTTTAAAGCCAAGCCTGGCTGAGAGGTTTTGCATTGTGTGTTTAGTGTGAGTTGGCTCTGCCTAGTTTGATGTCTCTCACACAGCTTCTTCTGCACAAGTACAGCATTGGTTGGATTAGTGCAATTTGGCAGCAAATGGGTGTCGTCTCCACAGTTGTAGCAAAACTTTCCAACTTTTGAGAGATTTGCTGATGAGGTGGCTGGGGCTATTGAAGTTGCAAGATTGCCTTTAGTTCTTTGGTGTGGCTTCCGTATTGGTTTCTCCTCTTTGGAGGGGTGAGGGTGTTTAACAGGCACATTTCTCTGAAGTTCAGCGTCTAACTGCCTGATCCTCTCTTCCAGTTGCTCCCTGGTATGAAAATCCTGTCCTATTGGGACATTGTTGCCAGGTGGCTCTAGGGCTTCAGTACTGAAGTGAGTCCTGGTATGGACTTTGGTTGAGCTCGCCCCCATATGGCGCTTCCTCCTAATTTCCTTTAACTGGCTCTCTTTTTCATATGTCCTTATTTTGAGCAATAATTCTGAAAAGGTCAAAATGGTATGATGTGGGTCATGACTTGACTCTTTTAGGCGCAGTGTAGTTATTAAGGAATCATCCCAGCAGCCTCGGAGGAACTGCTTTAATAACTGAGAGTCAAACTCCTGTTTAGCCACGCCACCGCTTTCTACAACTTCCTGTAGCAGAGTTTGAAGTCGACGGAGGTAGTCAGATGCCTTCTCCCCACTGTTCTGATGTGTCTCTAAAAACTGAATAAACAGCTCTTCCCCTCCTGTAACATTGCCATATGCTTTATCTAATTCACAGAGATAAGCACTTGGTATGGCTTGGGTTCCAATGAAAAGAGCCACATTTAAGGCAGGGGTAAGTAAGCTGTCAAGTATCATATGGCGCTGCTGCCCCTCCGACAGACTAAGGTTACTTAATACCTGCTTGGCTCTAAGCCGCCATACTTTATAATCTACTTCCGTAGGAGGTTTTGGAGTGTTGCCAGAGAAAAGGCGTAGCTCCTTTGGAGGAGGCTGGTGCACTGGTGAGTCATGTTTTACAATATGCTCTACTATGACCTTTTGGACATCAGCAGGCAGAGGGTTGATTACTACAGTCTCGGTTGATGCCTGCGCACAAGTTTGATGCAAGGTTCACATCACTGGAAACCGCTGGACTTGCGTGAGGGACAGGTTGTGTTTTGAGTGCAGATGCTGGAGTTGATGAAATGGGGCTCCTTTCATCGCTTTTCCCACAAATGCGACTTGCAGCTGCCTGGCTTAAGGTAGCAGGGTCCACTTTGTATGTTAAGGCCAACTCGTGCACTTGTTCCTAAAAAACTCATTGTTATGTTTCCAATCGCACGAGCAAGGGGTACAACTTTCTGACTGAATGACTCATTTTCACAGGTAGGGGAGCAGTAATCATCGATCTGTATAACCTCCCAAAATGAACCAGCAACTGAGTACTCCGAGTCCAACAACATGGGAGTAATACCCTCGCCAAACTGGCACAGCATAGTATCAGGGAGACTATCAATGAATTGCACTTTGTTAACATCATCAAGCACTGAAAAGACCCTTTTTACATCATCCAGTCTAGTTGTATGTGGGACACCCTTAAGCATTACCGTGCACTCTGGGTCAAAACCATATATTTCACAGCACTCCATTTTTTAATATTTTTTTTTTTCTTTTAAATTTTTTTTTTTTTTTTTAACTCAGATATTAACCAAGAAACTTTGATTCGTTCATCAATATTAGAGGCGAGCTGGATGCCTTTCGAGTCCCTGTTCGGGCGCCATTTTCTCTCTACTACTTTGGATGTAACCAATGAATAGAATTTACTCGGGTTCAGATAGCAGTTTACTATCAACCAGTTCTGTTTATTAGAATTCACTGGACTGAAACACATCCAATCTCATCTCAACTTGGGCATAAAATTACCAACACAAAAGGAAAACAACAGAACAGTACAGTCAATACAGTTAACCAACTTATTTCACTTGAACACGCTTCAGAACTATGTGGGACAAATTATATTTGTCTCCTTGATGCATACCAAGTCCTTCTCTCTATACGAGAGTAAAAAAAATAAAATCAAATATTCCTTTTTGGGGTCCTTAGCAAAAAAAAATATAAAGTGCTGGCCAGCCAACGAGCAAATGTTTATATAGAGCTCTATATTTATGTGTGTGTATGGTGCATACGGACGAATAAGTTGAGCGGGGTTATCCTGACTGGGAATAGCAACCCAGAACGATGATGGTGGCTGTCGCCTGAAGATGCCAGAAGATCAACAGCGTCTTTGTCCTCCACCAAAAGGCACAGGTAAACTTCAGCGATGTCGCTCTCGCCACTGTTGTCCACAATAATGCACTAGCAGGAAAACATCACATTATCAGGCATAAAGCAGTCAGCAGATATGCAGCAGGTAGACGGAGACTGGCAAGTCTTTGCTCTGCAGCCGCGCTCGCGCTCTAAAGCCCGGGAGTTCCGTTCCCCTAGTAACTGCAGTGGTCTCCATTTTGAAACAGAGTATAATATTATATATCACAAAAATATAACTAAATAAAATACTCAGCACTGTTAAGTTGACATAAATTGCATTTCCTCCAAAACAATACCTCTTGGACATTGATAAAAGTTAACTATTTCACTTAACATGGCTAACATGGCCAACACGACTAACAGGAGTAGCAGTCATCTTAACTCACAATACCCACGGTAAGACAGACGTTGGGTCTCTTAACTTATGTTGAATTACCGACGACCTGGTACGATCATAAAACGTAAAATCATAACACAGACAACATAGCACGTTACCAATAATGCTCACCTAGCAGGAAAACATCACATTATCAGGCATAAAGCAGTCAGCAGATATGCAGCAGGTAGACGGAGACTGGCAAGTCTTTGCTCTGCAGCCGCGCTCACGCTCTAAAGCCCGGGAGTTCCCCTAGTAACTGCAGTCGTAACGCTGCCGTAAAGTGATGTCGTGCTTAGCTCTTAAAGTGACAGTACCAATGAAACCAAAATGATATAGAAATGCAAACCAAACAGAACAAACAAAATACAGCTGGGTTACACTAACACCGGCTAAGTTACCAACTGGAGCGGTTACTTCTGCACTTTGAATGGAGCCAGTAAGCAATCAGTATGTCCATCCATCCATTTTCTTCCACTCATCCTTTTCAGCATTACAGGGGAGCTGGAGCCAACCCAGCCTGTCGCAGGGCTGGCGACCTATTGTGTCCCTTTTTTTTTTTGTTCAGCACTTTGGTCAGTGCCTGCTGTTTTTAAAGTGCTTTATAAATAAAATTGGCTTGGCTTGGCATGGCATATTGTGGGCTGGACTGCAGTCATGGGTGTAGAGGCAGTACAGGAGGGGGCTCAGCACACAGCCCTGTGGGGAACCAGTGCTCAGTGTGCGGGTGGAGGAGAGATGGGGGCCAAGTCTCCCAGTCAGAGGCAGGTTGGTTAAGAAGTCCTTTATCCAGGAACATGTGGGTGGGGGTGGGGGGGGCGCTAGGGTGTGCAGTTTGGTGAGAATGTCTGGGATGATTGTATTGAAAGCTGTGACTGCATCCTCACAACACTTTTTAAACTTACTGAGGCATCTTTCAGCAGCAATTTCAGGAACACAAAGATACCTCAGACAGATTTTAGATCTCTGAGATAGAGGAATTTCACTTTACACCATCATAATTACTTTAGTACAAAGTTATCAGTTCAGTTAACTGCTTCAGTGACCTACTTTTCAGTGGTTTTCAAAGCAGAGACATGACAGGGCTTTACTTCCTGTTATTGTACATAACCGCTACCCAGCAACCCACACACTTATTACACAACCTGTAACAAACATTGTATAGACACCAATGGTGAAACCTTAAGAGTTGGTTTGGTGTCAGAGCTGATAAATTTTCACTTTTTTACATCTGAGTCAAGATTTGAAGTAGTGCATATTGCTTTATTGCTCTCTTCCAGAGATATTTTCAATAAATTATTTTAAATTAATTTGCCACATACAACCCAATTTGATCTTTAGTTCAATGGACCACAAAAAAAAAATTCAATTCAATTTAATTTAATTTATATAGCACCAAATCACAACAAACAGTCAAAACGACCCCCTATGAGCAGCACTTGGCGACAGTGGGAAGGAAAAACTCCCTTTTAACAGGAAGAAACCTCCAGCAGAACCAGGCTCAGGGAGGGGCAGTCATCTGCTGTGACCGGTTGGGCTGAGGGGAGAGAAAGACATGCTGTGGAAGAGAGCCAGAGATTAATAATAACTAATGATTAAATACTGAGTGAAGTATAAACAAAGTAAATAAGGTAAATGAAAAGAAACAGTGCATTATAGGAACCCCCCAGCAGCCTAGGCCTGTAGCAGCATATCTAAGGGATCGTTCAGGGTCACCTGATCCAGCCCTAACTATAAGCTTGATCATAAAGGAAAGTTTTAAGCCTAATCTTAAAAATAGAGAGGGTGTCTATCTCCTGAATCCAAGCTGGAAGCTGGTTCCACAGAAGAGGGGCCTGAAAGCTGAAGGCTCTGCCTCCCATTCTACTCTTAAGTATCCTAGGAACCACAAGTAAGCCAGCAGTCTGAGAGCGAAGTGCTCTGTTCTCTAAATAGCGTCTAAATATTGAAGCCCTTTTAGCCTATGTAAGAAGAAGGATATCAAATTCTGGATTTAACAATTATTTATAAAGCATACATTGTATTTTTTTGGACACCACTCAGACAGTCCACAGTGCTAAACACTGCACCACAAACCAATGTGCCAAAATAAAAAAATATAATCTTTATTTTAAAGCTGCTGTCAGTGATTTTAAATATGTAATTTAAATACATCCTTCCTAAATCATTCAGTGTACACTGAGTAATAAATATCTAATGGTCTTATCAGATTTGTATTTTGTTTTAGTTTACACCAGTTTATAGATATTTCTTTCATTTTTTCTATGTTTCTTCTATGTGTTTTAACCTTCTCATTTCCTCTGCATATAAGAAGAAAGAAAAAAGAAACCACAGTCAGGAAGAAGGAGGGTTTTGCCATCTGATGTGACTGTGAACTGATCGAAGACTTGGTTACTATCACTGAGCAGCATGATGGAGGGACCATCTGTACTGCCACTGCTCTGTAAGTTCACTTTTTATTTTTACATTTACATTTAATATCTGAGCTAAGATTCAACAATAACCTTTTGGATTACATCAGATTTTTATGCAACTGCAATAGGAAATGAAGCTCTAGTCTGATTTTTTTCTTTAGCATATTTAATGCCTCAGAAATGGTTCACAGAATGAACTTCACTTAGTGTGTGATATTTAGCAGCACAAGAAAGATGATTAAAGAACAAAAACTAAAATCTAAAAGTAAAAATCTGTTTTTGAAGTGTTTTCATACAGGCTAATATAACCTTTTTGGGTCTCCACTTTTAGTGTTGGTTTGACTAATACAAGGTTGTATTAGCCAGAGAGGTTAGATGTTTTGGAATCAGGAAGAGATTGTTTTTACTTTTCTTACAATTCCAAAAACATTTTCAAGATATTGTTTTAAAAGTTTTATAGCATCAAAACATCTTTATCTGTGCTTAAAACTACAGAGTGCCTTTTTCCTCTTTTTTTTTTTTAGGTCATGCACAAGGCCATAAAAAATAGCATTCTTCCAAATTCTTTACACATTTCATTGCAAAAGGAACAGTAATTTGTTCAGAATTTCTTCACTGTGACATGGCTGTGCTGCACTTTAGCAAGTACATAAAAAAAAAGGAGATGCAGTCTTTTAGTTCAAAACAGCAGGTTTTCTGTCTGCTGTTTTTCCATTACATGCATCCGGTGTTCTGTATATGTACATGACAGCATAGTTTGCAGCTTCCTGTGCGCAGTCTGAAGCAGACCACCCAAACATCAATATATGTTTCACACAGTTTCCTGTGAAACCTCAGCCTAACTCAACTGTCTTTCTTTGCAGTCCTGATCTCTCTGCTGACCCACACAACAAAACAAGGTGAGTAAATTTGCCCGTTTCTACATTTTTATACTTGGATTTCACTGGAGTAGCTTTTCATGAGTCACATCCTTCCCTATTTTATAGTGGGCCTGTGGTGCAGCCCTTCAGTCATTCCTCTGTCTGAAATAAGCCATTTTAGCTCTTCACCTCTAAGTCAAATTTCACCTGAATGGCTGCCCCTTACAATCAGAAAATTTGAACAGCGGGTGAGTGGGGCGTTTGTATCTGAGAATTGTGGGTATCTCCTCTACCAGACCCCTAGGAACTTGAAGGTCCTGCACTGTATTTTTGTTGTTCTTGGGACTGTGCTCTTCTAGACAGTAATCTTGGATGTCATTCTTGGAATCTGTAGGAACAGACTTTGGGGAACACTACCACAAGGGTGCCAGTTACCACAGGGACCACTTTTACCTTCACCTTTGACATCCTCTCCAGCTCTTATTTCAGCCCATGGTAGTCACTGAGCTTCTTGTGTTCATTTTTATTGATGTTATTGACACTTGACTACAGCCTTCCTCCTTTGTTTGGCCACCACTACTATGTTCATTTTTTTAGCAATCACAAGTTTGGCATAGGTGTTGATTCCCAGGATCTTGTTCATCCTATTTAGCTGACTCTTCAGGACTTGCCTTAATCTCTGCAGGTACTTGGCAGTTGCATCTTTCCTAGTGGCCTCTTAATGATTCCCACATGCCTGTGGGATTTCAAGGTACTTTTAGCTGGCTTCAGTTTCTGCAGTGTTCCCTCCTGGTAGTGCCATCCTATTAGTTCTGACTACCTTCCATCTCTTAGTTACCATCTGCCTATACTTCTCCAAATGACATTCCAATGTCATTGCTGTAGCTCCTGGTGGTGTGGATCAGTGAATAAATGTCTTGTTCACTCCTGGCACACAGCTTGTTGTCCTCCATGTAGAGGAGGTGGTTGATGTTTGCTCCATTTCGTAGTCAGTAACCAAAGTCAGTCTTGTTGACGACCTGGCTGACGGATTCAGGCTTATGCAGAACAGTAGTAGGAACAAAGCATCTCCTTGGTAAATCCTGCACTTGATGTTGACTTGTGCAAGTGGCTTAAAGTTAGCAACTAGTATTGTTCTCCACATTCCCAGTGAGTCCTTGATGAAGGCTCTTAGGGTCCTGTTGATGTTGTACAGTTCTAGACATTCCAGGATCCATGTGTGCGGCATTGAGTCATAGGCTTTCTTCTAATCAATCCATGTGGTGCACAGGTTTGTCAGTCTAGTCTTACAGTCTTGAGTGACTGCTTTATATACCAGTATCTGATGCTTTGCTCCTCTGGTACTTTTGCCAGTTTTTTTCTGGGTCCCACTCATGTTTTGAGCAATCTGAATGCTCAACTTAGCTGCTATGATGCCTGCCAGGAGCTTCCATGCTGTACTGAGGCAGTTTATTGGCTGGTAATAGGATGGGAGTGGTCGCTTCTGCAGATAAGGACTCTCTGGCCTTTGGTCAGTCATTCTGGGTATGTCTTAGCCTTTAGAAGCTTGTTCATTTGTGCTGCAAGACACTCATGGAGTGCAGTTAGCTTCTTTAGCCAGTAGGTGTGAACCATGTCAAGGCCTAATTACTCATCCTGCTCTCAATGAAGACGATCACATCTTTTTCTCTCTCCTGCCTTCCCCTTCTAACCTGCTTACTGAAAAGTGCCTCTCTTACACATTGATCGAATAAGAAACAAGATGGATCTGGCAAACTGGGCCCTAAACACCATGGCTCATATTTTCTCCCCTATGAGATCGGGGAAAGGGGAGCCTGCATGTCCTAGTGAAACAGACCCGGTTGGATATATCGTGGATTTGTGGGGCATGTGGAGACCTCTGTGTCTCTCAGTGCTGTGGGTCAAGGATGTGGAAGACATATTCGGCTTTTTGGTAATGGCATCTCTTCTTTCTGGGCTTGGAGGATACCTGATTTACTAGGAAATTAAGAAAATCTGAGCAGAAGTTTGGCGTCTGCCGAGTCAGCAGAACCAGATGGATGGGCTATGCAGAGCTGTTCAGACTCAGACTCAGAGCCTGTTGGACCTGAGCCGCAAGCTGGATGCGTAGTCCAGCTGTGAACGTGCTCGCAGGCGAAAGGGATTAGATCTGGAGATAAAGTTTGGTCCTGCATAGCGAAGAAGATGGCAACTGCAATTTGGACTATTGGATTTACTGTATGGGTTCCCCAGTGAAACTGAAGGCTGTTGAAAAAAATAACAAGCAGCCTGTTCCAAAACAACATCTGCATTATCAGGAATTCGGCTCCCTAGCCAGCCTTGAGGTTGGTAATTATATCTCTGAGGGTCAATGTACACCAGATGCTCCCCCCAGGATATGTTCTTCAATGCTCATATTAAGCAAAGATGTAGGAGTCTCTGGAGCTTGAAAAAAGCAACTGGACTTCTTTTTGTTTCTTGAAGATGTTTCACCTCTCATCCGAAAGGCTTCGTCAGTTCTCAACCAAATGGTGGAGAGACCCAGGTATTTAAACCCCTGTGGGCGTAGTCCCCTGGAGGTGGTTATGACCCTCTATTGTTCATGTGCGTAAACACATGTGCCCAGGTGTGAAGGGGGCGTGGGTCGTTTTTAATCAGTGGTTTCAGTTGAAACCAATTTAGGACTTCACTCTATTGTTTCATGTGGCCTATTGAGGTCACTGGAACAAAGGTGTGAATGGGGGTTGAGACGTCTGGGAAGGGAGCTCAGGACAGCACTGTAAGCGGGGGAAAGTTGGTGACGTAATCCACCTCCTCTGTTCAATGATGGTTGTTCACAGTGGACATAGATGGCTTCTTTCACTCCTCTTTCAAACCATCTGTCTTCCCTGTCCAAAATGTGAAAATTGGCATCCTCAAAAGAGTGCCCTTTTTCCGTCAGATGCAGATGTACTGCTGAATCTTGTCCTGTCGAGGTGGCTCTTCTATGTTGTGCCATTCGCTTGTGAAGAGGCTGTTTGGTTTCACCAATGTAGAGGTCCAAGCACTCTTCACTGCACTGGACAGCAGACACCCACGCCCCCTTCACACCTGGGCACATGTGTTTACGCACATGATCAATAGAGGGTCATAACCACCTCCAGGGGACTACGCCCACAGGGGTTTAAATACCTGGGTCTCTCCACCATTTGGCTGAGAACTGAAGAAGCCTTTCAGATGAGAGGTGAAACATCTTCAAGAAACAAAAAGAAGTCCAGTCGCCTTTTTCAAGCTCCAGAGACTACTATGACCTGGATGACTGAGAATCTATACAGACACAAAGATGTCTGCAAATTTATGTTGTGCAAATTCTTCTTTGAATTTGCACAATATTCCTAAAATTAGAAATATCCTTTCTCAGACTGATGCTGAAAAACTAATTTGTGCATTTATTACTTCTAGGGTGGACTATTAAAATTCATTATTATCAGGCTGTCCTAAAAGCTCCCTGAAAAGCCTTCAGCTGACCCAAAATGCTGCAGCTAGAGTACTGACAGGGACTAGAAAGAGAGAGCATATTTCTCCCATATTGGCTTCTCTTCATTGGCTCCCTGTTAAATCTAGAATAGAATTTAAAATCCTTCTCCTCACCTACAACGTCTTGAATAATCAGGCCCCATCTTATTACTCAAAGACCCGATAGTATTATATCACCCCAACAGAGCACTTCGCTCTCAGACTGCTGGCTTACTTGTGGTTCCTAGGATACTTAAGAGTAGAATGGGAGGCAGAGCCTTCAGCTTTCAGGCCCCTCTTCTGTGGAACCAGCTCCCAGCTTGGATTCAGGAGACAGACACCCTCTCTATTTTTAAGATTAGGCTTAAAACTTTCCTTTATGATCAAGCTTATAGTCAGAGCTTGATCAGGTGACTCTAATCCACCCGTCAGTTATGCTGCTATAGGCCGAGGGGGGTGGGGGGGTTCCCATAATGCACTGCTTCTTTTCATTCACTTTAATTATTTTGTTTATACTCCACTCTGAATTTAATCATTAATTAGTTTTAATCTCTGGCTCTCTTCCACAGCATGTCTTTTTTTCTCTCCCTTCAGCCCCTCCCTGAGCCTGGTTCTGCTGGAGGTTTCTTCCTGTTAAAAGTGAATTTTTCCTTCTGACTGTCACCAAGTGCTGCTCATAGGGGGTCGTTTTGATGTTTCGGTTTTCTCTGTTTCTCTATTGTAGGGTCTGTACCCACAATAATAAATGCCTTGAAGGGACTGTTTTTTGTGATTTGGCGCTATATAAATAAAATAAATTTGCATTGAATTGAATTGAATTGAATTGAATCCAGAGTAAGTATCTGGTTTGACACCATGTTTCTAAGATTTTTTGGACCGAGCACAAGAACTTCCATTTTTTTCTGAATTTAGAAGGTCACCCAGGCCTGAATGTCATTAAGACATTCTTGCAGTTTAACTAGTTAGCTGTTTTACAACTACTCTTTCAAGAATCTTTGAGAGAAAAGGAAGGTTGGAGATTGGCCTATAATTAGCTAAGACAGCTGGGTCAAGTGATGGCTTTTTAAGTAGAGGTTTATTTACAGCCACCTTGAAGGCCTGAGGTACATAGCCAACTAAGAAAAACTGATTGATTATTTTTAGGATTGAAGCATCAATAATTGGAAAGACTTCTTTGAACAGTCTAGTAGGAATGGGATCTAATAAACATGCTGCTGGTTTGGAGGAAGTAACTATTGAAGTTAACTCTGAAAGATCAACTGGAGCAAAAGAGTCTAAACAAATACCAGCAGTGCTGAAAGCAGCCGAACATAAAGATAAATCTTCGAGATGGTTTTGAATAATTTTTTCTCTAATGTCTAAAATTTTCTTTGTAAAGAAATCCATGAAGTCACTACTAGTTAACGTGAAAGGAATACTCAGCTCTACAGAGCTCTGACTCTTTGTCAGCCTGGCTACAGTGCTGAAAAGAAACCTGGGGTTGTTCTTATTTTCTTCAATTAATAAGATAAGATAAGATAAGATAAATCTTTAATGATCCCACGACGGGGAAATTTGTGCATTACAGCAGCTCAGTACAGAAAAAAAATGGAAAGGATGAGTAAGAACAAATAACTAAACTAAAACTAAAATAGAATAGAATAAAATCAAATAAAATAGCAAAAAACTATACACATATACATAAGCACTATATACATAAATATATATATCAATGTCAATACACACATTTACATATACACACATATACACACACATCAAAACACTATATACAGATATCAAAATATTATATACATTTGTAGCCGGTAAGGTACATAGCATACATGGTATGCATTATATGGGTGAGTGTAATAAATAAAATGTTGAGTAGTAATGATGAGTAGTAAGATGTCCTAACTTCACGGAGGGCTTTTTTTATAGAGCAACAAACTCTTTTTCCAGGCCAAATGAGCATCTTCTAATTTAGTGAGACGCCATTCCTTCTCCAGCTTTCGGGTTATCTGCTTTAAGCTGTGCGTTTGCGAATTATACCATGGAGTCAGGCACTTCTGATTTGAAGCTTTCCTTTTTAGAAGAGCCACAGTATCCAAAGTCGTACGCAGTGAGGATGTAAAACTATTGACGAGATGATCTACCTCACTGGGAGCAGAGTTTAGGTAGCAGCTCTGCACTGTCTTGTGCTGTGCTGCACTGTGTTGGCTAATGGCACTGAAGAGCATAATAATGAAGGAATTATATCCTTAAACTATTGAGTTATTGTGGTAATTTTTGCCAGAAATCCATGGATGACACCACTTTTTTTAGTACGCTGTGTTGCCGATGACATGTTTGGCGGCATAATGTTAATGAACCAAAATTAGGCCTAACAGATGCTAATCAGCTCCAGATGATCTTGTGACATCTATCAATGAAAACAGCCACAAAAAAAGACAAAAAACAAAACACTTGGACTTGATATGAGTGTTTATACTGCTGTGTCTTTGCTGGGCGTGCATGCTCTCGAAGAAATCCCTTGCAACAAACTCTCAGTGTACACTTGAAGTTTATTGCAGTACAGACAATATCAACAAATGGTTCTACAAAGACATCTGGGACAGGAACAGCCAATCATCCTTACTCACAAGAAAAAGGGAAATGGCAAGAGTTATATACTGCTTTCTTCATAGCCAACTCCCACATTCTTGATTTCTACCATACATACTATTATATGGAAAAGGGCTTCAACCAATCTTCAGCTTGTTTACTGTATGTATGGTCATTCCTTTTTTTGGAGAGAGCCCAACGAGGTGCTACAATGTCTCATACCACTGTGGTGATGGAAACTATATGCTCATTCTGAGCTATCCTTTTTTGGACAAGCTCAACACAGGCCTGAAGTCAAGGCCTCCATTCTACAGGAAAAAAGCACACATAGATGCAGTTTAACATAGCAGATTAGACACCACAACACCAGCAAAAACTTTTCTTTTTTCTGTAGCAGGCTGTAAACATGCTTATTTCTGCTATGAAGTTGGACATTTTAACATGACAACAAGGGCTAACTTACTTTTGGAGAAAGCCTCAAGTAGATATTAGAGGAACTTCAGTTTTTTTGGTAATGCCACATAGTTTAGTGTCTGTCCGTACCGGACAACTAGGTGTTCCACTGTACATCAACCTGCTTTCACCTTCATTTATTTTTATTTGAATTACGTGTAAATTTCTATACGACATCTGATATTTCACATAAAAAACAGTATCTTTGTTATGTTGATGAATAACAAGTGAGATTATAGTCATTGACCAAGATTATCAGAATCATGTTTTTTTTTTCCCACAATCAATCAATCAGGCCACATTGGAAAAAAATTGGGGGACAACGTGAACTATGGTGTTTTCTTCTGAGGGTTGCAGTGGAATGCCTTCTCCAAGTCCACAAAGCACATGTAGACTGGATGGAAAAACTCCGTGAGAGATTGAAGAGCTGGTCCAGGGTTCCGCAACCAGAATGAAAACTGCATTTTTCCCTCTTAAATCCGAGTTTTGACCAATAAATGGACCCTAGATTCCAGAAACCTGGCATAGACCTTACTGGGAAGGCTGAGGAGTGTGATCCCCCAGTAGCTGGACCACACCCTCCAGTCTCCCTTCTTAAAGATGGGGACCACCATCCTTGTTTGCCAATCCTGTGGCACTGCCCCAGATTTCCACATGATGTTGCAGAGGCGTGTCAATCAAGACAGCACTATAACATCCAGAATCCTCCGGAACTCAGGGCTAATCTCATTCATCCCAGGGGCCCTGCCACCAACGCGTTGTTTAACTACCTCAGTGACCTCACTCCCAGTGATAAGCAGGTCAGCCCCCTTGTCCCCAGACTCCACTACAGAAGGTGTGTCAGTGGGATTATGGAGGTCTGCAAAGTATTCCTTCCACCACCTGACTCTAACCTCAGTTGAAGTCGGCAGCACCCCAGCTGCACTATAGACTATGAGTAGAGCACCGCTGATATGTGAATCCTGACTGTTTGCCAGAGTCACTTTGAGGCCGTCTGAATGTCTTTTTCCATGGCCTCACCAAACTCTTTCCAGACTCAAGTTTTTGTTTTGTTTTTCCCGAGCCGTGTTCCGCTTGGCTTGCCATTACCCGTCAGCTGCCTCCTGAGTCCCACAGCCTAACCAAGCCCAACAGGAATCCTTCTTCACCATGTGGTGATCAATTGGCAGCTCAGCTCCATAACATATGACCGCAGATCTGGTTATACGATTACAAAATTGATCGTCAACCTGCAACCTAGGGTGTCCTGCTGCCATGTGCACTTATGGACATCCTTATGTTCAAACAAACTGTGGTTTGCAAAGAAGTCCTATAACAAAACACCATTCGGGTTTAGATTGGGCAGGCCGTTCCTCCCAATCACGATTGGTCTCACTGTCATTGTCCACATGAGTGTTGAAGTCTCCCAGCAAGACGATGGAGTCACCGGATGGAGCACCCTCGAGCACCTTGCTCAGTTATTTCAAGAAGGTTGTGTACTCTGAACTGTCATTTGGCACATAAGCGCAAACAACAGTCAGGACCCGTTCCCCAGCCCAAAGGCACAGGAAAGCAAGCCTCTCGTCTACAGGGGAAAACTCCAACATACATCCAACCCCTATGATGCCCCCTGCAGATGGTGGGCCTACAGGAAGGTGGGCCCATGTCTTCTCTTCAGGCTGTGCCTGGCTGGGCACCACTGGCTAATGCCCAGCCACCAGATGCTCCCCTCGAGGTCCCTCCCCAGGTCTGGCTCCAGCATGGGGCCCCAGTAACCCTATCCTAGGCAGGGCAAACAGTTCAACCATAAGAAGATTTTTTTTTGCCTCATCATAAATGTTAAACAAGTACACTAAATATTTTTGTTTATTTGAAAAAGGGTGGATGATAATGAACCAATATTCTCCTCTCTCCCTCACAGCTCATCTTAGTGTGAGTTCAAAAACATCTCAGCTGTTTGCAGATGCCTTTGTGACTCTGAGCTGTGAGGAGGACGACAGCTCTGCTGGATGGACTTTGAGGAGAAACACAAGCACAGAAACCAGAGCTGAGTGTGGAAATGGGTTTGGAAAACTAACTGGTTCTTCCTGTGACATCAGCTACATTGACCCACTGGAGAGTGGCGTTTACTGGTGTGAGTCCAGAGAGGGTGCCATCAGTAACATGGTTAACCTCACAGTCTCTGGTAAGCTGAGTGTGTGGAGTTAGTGTTGATGAAGCTGTGTGTAAATGGATGAAATGCTGTAGTTTGTCTCTGTTTTGAGGTGGATCAGTGATCCTGCAGTGTCCTGTCCTCCCTGTGATGGAGGGAGATGACGTCACTCTGCTCTGTCAAACAAAGACCACTCCCTCCAACCTCACAGCTGCTTTCTATAAAGATGGCATCTTCATCGGGAAAGCGGCTACAGGTCACATGACCATCCAGCATGTTTCCAGGTCTGATGAAGGCCTCTACAAGTGTGACATCAGCGGTCATGGAGAGTCTCCATCCAGCTGGATCACTGTCACAGGTGACACACTCACCTGTCTGTGTTTCTGCAGGTTTCAACATTCACAATGTGACCATAACTTAATGACTGTGTTTGCTTTATTTTAGAGAGACACACCACCACACCTCCACCTACATCCACCTCTCCTCCTGGTTTCAATCTTATTCTTGTTTTGTTGGTAATCATTGGATCAGTCACAGCTGTGATTCTACTGGTGTTACTGGTTCTGCTGTTGAGATGTGTTTGTAGGAAACCTGAAGTGAGAATAAGACTTCAAACCTATAGGCAATTTAAAATCACCAATATTTTTGTTTAATTTCTTTTTTTTTTTTTTAAGTGAGTTCGTTGCTGTTTGAGTGTAGATTTATTATTGTTCTCTTTTTACTGTGGGTAGATGTTGCGTTCTCACTGGCCCACTCATCTCTAAATAAACCAGTAGGCTGACTTTCAGTTTCAATCATCTAGAAGATATTAAGTCTAAAGAATGCTTTTTGGAAACCATTAAAGAGAACAGTGGGCATTCAGCATAAAGCTACAAGTGTAAATACAGCTGGCTTAATTAAAGAACCACTTAAAAAATAAAATAAAATTTCTTTACTGGTGCATACAATAGTTAAAGAGAATTTGTAGCACTGTAATGTACTGTTGAAAATGAGGTTTGATGATAAATAGAAAAAGTCTATAATAAAACGAAAATGTAACTTTCATTGAAGTTTGTGTCTTTTTTGCTTTACTGCTAGTCTTACATTTTCCTGGAAATTTCCTAAGGCCTGAATTTTAAACATCTTTCCAGTGTTTGAGCAGAGATCACAATGCTAACAACTTAATGTGCAGTGATTCGGTTTCTTAAGCTTTTGTTTTACTGTTTTTTTAATAAACAGGAAGTGAAACTCTTGAGATTATCTTTGCAAGAGTGTCCTGGACCAATTATGGCTGTTATGTTTGTCTCTGTGTTTGTATTTCTTGGATGGTTGTTCTGTTACTGTAACTGTAATTTCCCCATTGTGGGACTAATAAAGGTATTTGTGTTCGTAACCTTACATGTCCTTTTGATGGTAGGAGCACCTGGAGAAAACCCACTCAGGCATGCTATCGGGGTTTTAGAGAGCACAGATCTTGTCACTTTGAGATTACAGTGCTAACCCCTGAATCTAGCTGCTATAGCCCCTATCCCAGGTGGGAAGTATAATTTGTCTTAACACATGCATTTGGAGAGCTGTATAGTGTTTTGGTCCAGTTTATGAAGGATGAACTAAATCCAAATTTATGTAGAACTGCTAGTAAAAATTTCCAATTTGGTCAAATGCCTTTTCTGCAGCTAAATAGACAACTGTGGTTTCTAATTTGTTAATGGAACAATAGTCTATTATGTTTATTAGTTGGTGTATTGTTGGCTGAGTGCCAACCCTTGATAAAACCTGTGTGATCTGCATGTATTATAAATGAAATAAAACTTTCTAATCTTTCGGCAAGGGCTTTGCAAATTATTTTAAGGTCTACATTAATGAGTGAGATTGGGCGGTAGCTGGATGGGAATGTGGGGTCTTTGCCTGGTTTAAGGAGCAGGCTAATGTTAGCACCATTCTAGGTGTAGTAGGTGCTAGCACAGAACAAAATTCTTTATAAAACTCTGCTGGAAAATCATCTGGGCCTGGGGCTTTATTATTGGGAGATGCTGTACTGCTTCATAAAATTCAGATGATGAAAGAGGTGAATCACGAGCCACAGCCTATTCATCATTTCGTTTTGGTAGATTTATATTAATAAGAAATTCTTCAGTGGCAGGATCAGATGGATTAATCTGTGATGAGTATGAAGCTTCATGAAAATATTTGAAAGATTTATATATTTGTTGTGGATCATGAGTGATGTTACCAGTGGGATTTACACGTGTTTTAATGCCTGTAAATCATTAAACAGATTAAAATTTTTTTGTGTCTTATCACTCAAACCAACTCTGTGTACTTTCCATGTAACAAACCTCAATGTGATCATGTTTAAACTAGGGGTGGGACTCGATTGAAAAAAATAAATCGAATTAATTAGAAGATTTGTAATTAATTAATCAAAATTAATCACATTTTAATCACATTTAAATATTTAACATGAGAAATATTAATTTAAGTTTGGTATGTATGAATCAATATACATAAGCTTAAACCTCAAAATTTTGTTTATTTTCCCACCAGTCTACTACACAGACCAACGAAGGGTGGAAGTGCTCCTGTGATAAGCAAACTCCTGAAATTAAAGTTAAGCATCATAACTGGATAGATTTATTCTACATTAATGTCTCACTTAATATAGTTGGAAATTAATCATTAGCTCAGCTGTATTCCTTGATGCTCAAATGTGTTATGCTTGTTTTAACAGTTTATTTTGAATTAAAGTGCTTCGCATTCACGGTTGCTAGGCGACATGAGCTGCGCAGAGGTGAGGGCAGGCGACGCAGATATGAAGGCTAGCCGCTCACTTCCGGCCTTTGCTGTCTTCGTGGGCTGCGAAGGATGCAGCCCCTGAATTTGGACATTGTGCGTCGATATAATCTGTATACCTGGAATTCGTGCACTGAGAAACGTTCCACGGTGGAAAGTGCGATTAAAACGCGTTCAAATTTTTATTTCATTATTTTCCCCATAATTAATTAATCGAAATTAACACGTTAATGTCCCACGAAATCATTCAGCATCCTGCCCTGGAGCTCCAACCTCCCCCAGAACCAGAATGAGAGCATTTTGAACGGGAAATGGGGCCCGGGGAAGTGGCCCTCTCACTCACACGGCCCCAGGGACCCTCCCTGAAGAACAGTTAATATCTCAATGGGCGTCGGACAATCTAAAACATTAAGTTAAATTTAAACGTCAGTCGTTTTTATTCAGAAAATCCACTCCCTTTGCATGTGGTTTCATTGATTTAAGGCTGACTTGCCACTTCCAAAATGGCGGACTAGCCAATGTATCGCAGTGACACGGTCCATGTCATGCTGTTTCTGTAAACTGCTCAGGTATCAACAGTGAATGTGTCTGTTTTCTCTCCATCTTTTTTTATTACCTGATCACTGCTAGCGCCAGCAGATGAAGACGAGGTTTCTGCTTTACTTTCAGAGCATGGGAAATCTTCAACACGGACTTAGAATGCTGTGCAAATCTGTCAAGATCATATTTTTTCCTCTGAGATTCGAGTCATATATTCATATAAGCTGCTTGTATTGGTGAAGCATGTTATCTTTCAAAACCAATCACATACATATAGAATATCGATGATGTGTTAGAGACATTTCCAGTTCCCACGGTCCCTGAACGCAACAGATGGGACTATGTTGTTCAGCCACTGTGCTGAGCTGTCAGTCATGATTCCACACCCCCGTCATCTGAGGCTCCGCCCACTACGCCAAAACAGGACCAAAAGTTTGAGCTCGAAAAAAAAATCTGAAACTGCGAAAAACAAAAACTTGAATCTGAAAAGTACTTTTGAAATGTTTTTTTAGTGTCACATCCTTTTTTTCAGTTGCAAAACTTTTTTTTTTCCCTGTTTAAATTTTTTTTTGGGTTCAAAATATTTTTTCAGTTTCAAAAATTGTTTTTTTTTCAAACAAACTTTAAGGCCCCAATTTAGCTCCATATTTGAACATCTCACGGAGCGCTGGTCAATCCATTATCCGGAAATGGAAAGAGTACGGCACAACTGTAAACCTACCAAGACAAGGCCGTCCACCTAAACTTACAGGCCGAACAAGGACAGCACTGATCAGAGATGCAGCCAAGAGGCCCATGGTGACTCTGGACCAAATGCAGAGATCCACAGCTCAGGTGGGGGAATCTGTCCACAGGACCACTATTAGTCGTGCACTGCACAAATGTGGTCTTTATGGAAGAGTGGCAAGAAGAAAGCCATTGTTAAAAGAAAACCATAAAAAGTCCCGTTTGCAGTTTGCCAGAAGCCATGTTGGAGACACAGCAAACATGTGGAACAAGGAGCTTTGGTCAGATGAGACCAAAATTGAACTTTTTGGCCAAAATGCAAAACGCTATGTGTGGCAGAGAAATAACACTGCACATCACTCTGAACCCACCATCCCCACTGTCAAATATGGTGGTGGCAGCATCATGCTCTGGGGCTGCTTCTCTTCAGCAGGGACAGGGAAGTTGGTCAGAGTTGATGGGAAGATGGATGGAGCCAAATACAGAAGAAAACCTGTTGGAGTCTGCAAAAGACTTGAGACTGGGGCGGAAGTTCACCTTCCAGCAGGACAACGACCCTAAACATAAAGCCAGGGCTACAATGGAATGGTTTCAAACCAAACATATTCATGTGTTAGAACAGCCCAGTCAAAGTCCAGACCTAAACCCAATTGAGAATTTGTGGCAAGACCTGAAAACTGCTGTTCACAAACGCTCTCCATCTAATCTGACTGAGTTTGAGCTGTTTTACAAAGAAGAATGGGCAAATATTTCAGTCACTAGATGTTCAAAGCTGGTGGAGACACACCCTAAAAGACCTGCAGCTGTAACTGCAGCAAAAGGTGGTTCCACAAAGTATTGACTCAAGGGGGCTGAATACTTTTACACACCTCACTTTTCAGTTTTTTATTTGTAAAAAATGTTTTGAATCATGAATAATTTTCTTTCCACTTCACAATTGTGTACCACTTTGTGTTGGTCTTTCACATTAAATTCCAGTGAAATATATTTATGTTTGTGGTTGTAATGTGACAAAATATGGAAAACTTCAAGGGGTATGAATACTTTTGCAAGCCACTTTGTGTGTGTGTATACACACACACACACACACACACACACACACACACACACACACACACACACACACACACACACACACACACCTAGGGTTGAGACCAGGAAGCAGAGTTGCAGTCTTACACGCCTTTCTGCAGCTTCTCTCCTCCTGCCATCCCCCCAAAACCCCATCCCCATAGAGTCGGTGCCTGCTCCCAGACCACCAAAAACCAAAGCTAAAATCAGCAAAAAGCTATTTAAGCATAAAAATTCAAAAACAATAAATAATACAGCTTCATCAACTGCACCAAAGAATAAAACAATTAAATGTGGATTGTTAAACATTAGGTCTCTCTCTTCCAAGTCCCTATTAGTAAATGATTTAATAATTGATCAACGTATTGATTTATTCTGCCTTACAGAAACCTGGTTACAGCAGGATGAATATGTTAGTTTAAATGAATCAACACCCCCGAGTCACAGTAACTGTCAGAATGCTCGGAGCACAGGTCGAGGAGGAGGATTAGCTGCAATCTTCAATTCCAGCTTATTAATTAATCAAAGACCCAGACAAAGTTTTCATTCTTTTGAAAGCCTGACTCTTAGTCTTGTCCATCCTAATTGGGAAACTCAAAAACCTGTTTTATTTGTTATTATCTATCGTCCACCTGGTCCTTACTCAGAGTTTCTGTCTGATTTCTCAGACTTTTTATCTGATTTAGTGCTCAGTTCAGATAAAATCATTATAGTGGGTGATTTTAACATCCATGTAGATGCTGAGAATGACAGCCTCAACACTGCATTTAATCTACTGTTAGATTCAATTGGCTTCTTGTTGGGATTTATTTTTATCAACCATACTGATATTTAAAGTTATTATTCCCACTTCTGTTTATTTGCAGCTAAACTGCTTTCCACAATGTAATAAATGCATATTGTGTAGGAGGAAAATTTGAGGCCTGTTTGAGTTGCTCTTATTTGTGTTCAGGGCCCTAGAAGCTCTGCTACCCCTCCCTAATAGTCTGCTGTCACCCAGCAGGCCCTCTCAGACCATCCTCAGAGCATACTCATCTTCTGCCCTAGCCCCATGATGAACCTGTTGCTCATTAAATTCATGCTAAGGGGTCTCAACTCATAAAACTGCCCGATTTTGGGTTCGTGTACAGGACACCAGTCATCCTGTTTGCCCATTTTTTGATTTATATTGGATATAGGGATAATTCTGTCCAGTGGACCTAGCCGAAGGCTAACTTGCTTATGTAGCACAGCCAAAAACTTTGGAAATGCAAATCAAGAAAGTATAAAGCTGTCCATGCAACAGGTCCGGGGGCAAAATGGGCCTCATTTTCGTCCTCATATCTGGTCCTTCTCCCTCATATCTGGTCAAGTGTATGTGTGAGGGGTTGTAAATCCTTCTCCAAGAGTGCCTTAGGATGGCCGCAAGGAGGTTGTAGCTGACAATTACTGTGATGAATTTTTCTTACTGTCTTGTTGATGTATTGAAAATGCTCCTTAATGAAAATGTTGATGTTTGTGCCTTTGACAGTAGAATTAATGGCAGTTTCTAATGAAAGTTTGCAAAGTGCAGACTCAGCACAAATCTTAGACAAAGAAAGGGAAAGAGTATAAATACCACGGTTAGTAGAGAGAAGAGAAGATGTAGCGACTGTCTTTGTCCGTGTTGTCCGTTTTTCCAGCAGCTACTAAGGCACAACCTCCCGGGAGGCTTCTTGCTTTTACTTTTTGCTTTTTGTCCTTTGTTTTTTGTGTTTGTATATTTCTAAGTACTAGTAACTTTTTTCAACAGAGCTTGCTCATCGCCATGGATCATTTGGACAGTTTGATTTTATTTAGACTCATACTTAATCTCAGCACGGGCTCTCCTCGGTCGGAGAGAGTGATGAGGAAGCCGGGGCATGATCAACAGGTTCTTTCTTCCTTTCTGTTTCTCTGTGTGTGTATCTCAGTCTTCATATGTTACTGTCTGTCTTTTTAACTATTTGTGTGCTACTAAGATGTCTAATAAACAGCCTGCATTGGAACCTGCTCAACCCTGTGATTTGTTGGTAACTATGGTTTTAATTGGGTTTTAATTTGCAGTCAAAAAGGAACATGGAGACCCCTAAAATGTATCCTACATTAATTGGCGCTGCGAGCAGGGTTTGAGGTAATAAAGATGTCAGCGTTCAACGATCGTGCGGTTTTTGCCGGCTGCTCTGAACGCACCAAAGCCGCGGCCAAAATTCAGTAAAGCAGAGTTTTTCTGCAATAAATTTGGTGCAGGCTGAGAGGCAGTGAGAGCTCTGCCCGGATCGGAGGAAATCACCTCTTAAAGCAAAGCTGTCATCTTACCTTCAAACAAAGAACAGAGGGTCTCCATTGAGCTGATAAAGGATAAAATATTGCATTGTTTAAATTAAGGATCACTGGTTGAGCAGGTTTCTGTGTTGTGTTATGTCTTGCATGTTCTAACTGGAGAAGTGTACTGCGGAGGCAGAGTAAATGGCGCCTTGTGTGTGTGTGTAACCAGTTTGTGTGTGTGAGTGGGAGCTGGCTGTGAATGAATGTGTGTGGGACTGACTGAAATCGCTGCCGTGTGTGGAGTTTTGAGTGTTTGTCTGTCTTGTCTTGGTTGATCTGTGTTTATGGTATTGGGTAATATAGCGCTACAGTCCGTCACGGGGGTTACCGCCGGGTTCGTCCTGCCCGAACTTTTTTCGGGCACCACGGAACGGGGCTGCACACCGGGGATTAGGACGCTGCCCAATGGGCGAATCTAAGGAAGCATTTGGGGGTTTCATTATTTAGATTTTGAGACCTTTGCTGTTACAAAGCCCGAGGATTCGGATTTGAGGTTTTATTGAATAAAAAGCTAGCAAGCCACAAGACTGCTGCTGCCTTCGTCCTTCCGCATCCGGAGAGGACCGGGCGCGGAAGGAGGTCCAGCGCAGGGCGTTAGGGGCTAAAAGACCGGCGGGTTGAGATAAGTACTTGGATTTTTCAGAGTTAAAATTCTGAGATTTTTGCAATTGACAAGGCATCGATACGGGTCTGAAGGATTGACGTCGGATATTGGTTGGGAAATGATATGCTTGAGCAAGCTGTGATTAGCTTGGGCATGAGTTGTGCACGAATGGATCCACTTTTGTTGTAAACTTTGCTTTGAAAATATAACACATCTGTTGTTAGAAACTGCTGTATAGTTGCTTAAATATATGTGTAAATACAATTAGTCACGTTGTGTGTGGAGTGAATGAGAGCTGCTGCAGGAATGAGTGGAATGTCTTTGTGTGTGTGTGTGTGTGTGTAGGACATCAGTGTGTGTGTGTAAGTGAGCAAGTGGGAGTTTGGGGGAGAGTGTGTAAAATTTAAAAGTAAATGTGAACAAAAGTTTATGAATTTGGGATTAATATTAAACTTATATAAAAATAAAAGGTTTAAAGTTGAACCATCTGGAGGAGCTCAAATAAGAAATAATCCTGTGAATAAAACAAAGCTCCTGCTGAAGCCAGTGAGTCTGTCACAAATACAGAAAGTATTGTTTGCCAAGAAGTTAAAATCAATAGAAGCTGATTAGAATTAGAAGTATAAAATAGATGGGGGAGAGCAAATGCCTTAAACAGGTAAAGGGAGAAAAATAAGGGTGGAAATACTTGGGGAAAACTAGAAGATAGTGGGGAGGTTAATTAAATATCTGTGAATGGTGGAATAACAGATAAAATTATGCAAAGGTATTAATAAAATATCTTTAAAATAATCTGAGCCTTAAGTAAATAAGCCACATTAGATAAGCTGGTGGTAAATGTAGTGGAGGAGTGAGTTAGGAGAGTGAGTGGGGGGTGGGCTGCTGTGGGCCTGAGGCCTCGGCCTGCCGCGGCTCAGCTCATCAATCACTGTGTGTGTTAGAAGCAGAAACTTTCTGTTTCCTTTTCTGTGCAATTGGTGAATAAAGGTTTGCTTAAAATTGGGAGGAATAAACTAGGAAACTTAATCATTGAGGTTTGAAGTTGATACTGCAGAGTGTAAAAAGTCTAAAATTAGATAATCTGGAGGGTCAGAAGGGTTAAATAAAGGACCAAAAAGGGAAAAGAGGAGTGGAAGAAGTTTGAATAAAAGAATAACCCATTTAAGTGTGACAAACCTCTGAGAGTAACTGGATTTGTTAAAAGTAATAATAACGAAAGTAATATTAATTATAGAGAGAGCCAAATTAAATTAAAAAAAAAGCTTAGAGAACGAGTATGAATAAATAATAAAGATGGATGAATAAAGGGAAATAAAGTCTGAAATATTTGGGAAAATTATAGGTAAAGGAGAATTAAATAAAATAGTTATAATGACAACAATAGTAAGAATAAATAATAAAATAACATTAATATAGCTTGGGCATAAACTGAGCTTAAAATAAAAGACTGAACTAGAAATATAAAGGTAGGGGTGAGTGAGGAGTGTGGAGTGGTGAGTATAGATTATGAAGGATAAAATAACAGCTGAGCCTCTGAGGAAATAAAAGAAATTTAGAAACAGATAATCTGATTAAGAGAAACACTTCTGTGTAACAGGTCTGAGAGACTGCAGGACACTCAGCTGATCAACCTGAAGCTTTGATAAGTCACAAGAACCTTTAATTTAAAATGAAGTTGAAAGGAGTTCCTATGAAGAGAAAAAGTTTTAAGTTGGTCCTTGGTAATTGTTGTGTTATTTGGATTGTGTGTGTTCTCAGTGCAGATGATGTCTTCACCTCAGCACATTGTTTGAATAACAGAGGGTTTAGAGGACGGGGAAAAAGAAAAATTGAGTTGCAACGACCTCTCTGCTGTGAGTCTGCCTGGTTCCCATCATAGTTATAGAGGAAACTGTAAATGTCATGATCCTGGGCCGGTGGCCCAGCGTTTTGAGTTTTCTTTTGTGTAGCTTTCTTTTGTTGTATTTTTCAGGTTGTGTTTCTTATATATTGTTTTGAGTATGCTGTTTAGTCTCCCTTGTTTTTGTGTATGTTCCCTTAAGTTTTCAGTGTTAGGTCTGCGTCTGTTATGTTTACTCAGTTCCTGTTTTATTTTGACAGTCTTGTGTTCCTTGTGCTTTGTGTTTAGTTTTGCTTCCCCTTTGTCATTAGTCTCATTTGGTTCACCTGTCATCCCCTGTTGTTTCCACTTGCCCTAATTCCCTTGTGTGTATTTAAGCCCTGAGTCTTCCTTTGTTCATGGTTGCGTCGTCGTCATTGTTTCACCCTAGTGTTCCCCTCCTAGCTGTGTGTTTTGGTTTTTGGTTTCTCCCAGGCTTCTAGTTTGTTCCTGCCCTGGTGGAGATTTAGAGTTTTGTATTTTTTGTATTTTTTGAAATAAAGTCGTTTTTAGTTTACATCTGCGTCAGTCCTGCACTTGGGTCCTTTCCCTCCGCACACAGCCCCTCATCGTGACAGAACGACGCAACCACTATGGACCCAGCGGACTACAGTTTTTTCGAGCCCAAAGTGTGTGAGCCATGGCTCGCTTGTGAAGACGAGTCACGGTTTGTCGGCACGCGCCTCGCCCTGGGAGGGCCCGGCTGGAGGAGGAAGCCTCGCCGTCGCCGCTCCCCACCTCCGTCGCGAGCTCATGCTTTGTTTCGGCAGCTGCCTGCTGCAACAGCTGCCTATACTCTGCCCGCCATGACGGAGATTAGAGAGGACGGTTATTTCTCCTCCCCACCTCAGTGGAATATGCCGCCTTCGTCATCGGCACCAGCCTGCTCTTCACCCGCTGCGTTCCTGGCACATCAGTGGGAGGAAGAGCCTGCCGCTGCTGCGCTTCCTGTTCATACAGGCAGGAGGAAGCGTGGCTCTCCGCAGCAAAAACCACCATCATCTACCGCCCCTGTTAGTGAAACCACCGGACAATTTGTGAGTGCCACACATACGGATCTCTCTGATAATCACACCTCATCCGGGATTATTTACACACCAGAGGAATTTCAACAGGAATTCACTGACTCTGTATCGTCACTCTGTGCACAATGGTTCGAGCTGCCCGATGAAGGGGCTCGGGAAGCAGTGAAGCATATTGTTCACAGACTGGTGTCCGCCCACCCAAGGTTTTTGGATTTCCTACCGGCATTAATAAAGGACTTCGTTGTGGAAATAATCCTCCCTGGTTTCTCACCCTCTTCTGTTTCAGCTCCTGCTCCCTTAGCTTTAGTTTCAGCTCCAGTCCCTCAGGTTCTTGTAGCTCCAGCTCCCCCTGTCCACCCAGCTCTCTCAGCTCCCTTAGCTCCCTCTGCTCACTCAGCTCCCTTAGCCCCAGCTCCCTTAGCTCCAGCTCCCTCCGCTCACCTAGCTCCAGCTCCCTTAGCCCCAGCTCCTTTAGCCCCAGCTCCCTCTGCTCGCCCTGCTCCCCTAGCTCCAGCTCCCTCTGCTCGCCCTGCTCCCCTAGCTCCAGCTCCCTCTGCTCGCCCTGCTCCCCTAGCTCCAGCTCCCTCTGCTCGCCCTGCTCCCCTAGCTCCAGCTCCCTCTGCTCGCCCTGCTCCCTTAGCTCCAGCTCCCTCTGCTCGCCCTGCTCCCTTAGCTCCAGCTCCCTCTGCTCGCCCTGCTCCCTTAGCTCCAGCTCCCTCTGCTCGCCCTGCTCCCTTAGCTCCAGCTTCCCCTGCACCCGTACCTGTTCCGCGGGTGGGGGCGGCCACGGACGGGCTGACCTCTGCACCCGTTCCTGTTCCGCGGGTGGGGGCGGCCACGGACGGGCTGACCTCTGCACCCGTTCCTGTTCCGCGGGTGGGGGCGGCCACGGACGGGCTGACCTCTGCACCCGTCCCTGTTCCGCGGGTGGGGGCGGCCACGGACGGGCTGACCTCTGCACCCGTTCCTGTTCCACGGGTGGGGGCAGTTAGGTCCAAGCCTTTGTATCAGTTTTCAGCGTTAGCTGCAGCAGCAGGGACTCAGTCAACCCCTGTGGCTCTCCCTCGCACTCAGTCAGCCCCTGTGGCTCTCCCTCGCACTCAGTCAGCCCCTGTGGCTCTCCCTCGCACTCAGTCAGCCCCTGTGGCTCTCCCTCGCACTCAGTCAGCCCCTGTGGCTCTCCCAGCCTTAGCTTCAGTTTCTCCGGTCCCCTCAACCTCTCAAGTCCCTTTAACTTCCTCTAGTTCAGTTCCCTCATCCTCTTCATCCCCTTCAGTTCCTTTAGTGCCTTCAGCTCCAGTTCCCTTAGCTCCTTTGGTCCCCTCAACTTCGGTCCCCTCAGCTCCTTTCCCTTCGGTCCTTTTAGTTGCTCCCTCTCCTGGTCCCTCACCTTCTGTTAGTGCTTCTAAGCCCTTTACACCCTTAGCTCCTTCAGTCCCTGCTCCTTCCGTACCTTCACCTTCCCCAGCTTCAGTTCCCCTAGCTCCTTCACTCCGTTTAGTCCGTTTAGTCCCTTTGGTCCCAACGGCTTCGGTCCCCTCAGTCTCTGCTCCCTCAGCCTCCTCAGCTTCGCTCCCCTTAGCTCCCTTAGTGCCTTCGGTCCCTTTAGCTCCCTTAGTGCCTTCGGTCCCTTTAGCTGCCTTAGTGCCTTCGGTCCCTTCAGCTCTCTTAGTCACCTCCTCAGCTCAGGTTCCCTCGGTCCCTCAGGTCCCCTTAGTCACCTCCTCAGCTCAGTCCCAGCCTTCTCAGCCAGCCTCAGCTCAGCCTTCTCAGTCTCCGTTAGATCCCACACTGCCAGTTTCCCAGTTATCCTCCACACCACCACCATCAGACTCACCTGAACAATCCCCTGAGCAGCTCCAGCTGTCCAGGGAAACAGACACTCAGCCTGCACCTCTGGCCTCTGCTCCGCCTCACCCTGCACCTGCACTTCATCTGCCTTCACCTCCATCTTCAGACTCACCCGATCCATCTGCAAAGCAGCCCCAGTCATCGGAGGAGACGGCTGCGTGCCCTGCAATGCAGCCAGGGAGTCTCGCTCAGTCCGAGCCGCCGGGGGTCTCCGCTCAGTCCGAGCCGCCGGGGGTCTCCGCTCAGTCCGAGCTGCCCGAGCCCTTCGAGTGTCCTGAGCCTGCTCTTCGCCTTTGTTCTCATCGCCGCCGCAGCTGGGAGTGCGGTCGGCCTCTAGTCCTGCCTCTTCGTCGTCGCCGCCGCTGGGAGCGCGGTCGGCCTCCTGTTCGGCAGCATGGCTCTTTCGAGTTTCCTGGCTCCTTCAAGTTCCCTGGCTCTTCTGGTGGTTCTGAGCCTTTCCTGTGTCTGGAGCGTTTCGAGTACCTTGAGCCTGCTCGCCTTTGTCTTCGTCCCCGTCGCCGCCACTGGGAGCGCGGTCGGCCTCCTGCCTGCCTTCGTCCTCGTCGCCGCCGCCGCTGGGAGCGCGGTCGGCCTCCTGCCTGCCTTCGTCCTCGTCGCCGCCGCCGCTGGGAGCGCGGTCGGCCTCCTGCCTGCCTTCGTCCTCGTCGCCGCCGCCGCTGGGAGCGCGGTTGGCCTCCTGCCTGCCTTCGTCCTCGTCGCCGCCGCCGCTGGGAGCGCGGTCGGCCTCCTGCCTGCCTTCGTCCTCGTCGCCGCCGCCGCCGCTGGGAGCGCGGTCGGCCTCCTGCCTGCCTTCGTCCTCGTCGCCGCCGCCGCTGGGAGCGCGGTCGGCCTCCTGCCTGCCTTCGTCCTCGTCGCCGCCGCCGCCGCTGGGAGTGCGGTTGGCCTCCAGAATTGTGTTTTCTTTTGTTTGGACTTTTTTCCAGCCGTGTGCTGCCGCCTTCTGTTTCTTTCCTGGTTTGTTTTTTGGACATTGTTGCTCCTGGGGATTTTGTTTTGTTTTTGTCTCGAGCCCTCCGTCCTGGTCCCCCGCCGCCCGCCCTGGTGTGGCTTTTTGTTTTCGGGTTTTGGGCCGTCTGGAGCCGGCCCTTGAGGGGGGGGTACTGTCATGATCCTGAGCCGCTGGCCCAGCGTTTTGAGTTTTCTTTTGTGTAGCTTTCTTTTGTTGTATTTTTCAGGTTGTGTTTCTTATATATTGTTTTGAGTATGCGGTTTAGTCTCCCTTGTTTTTGTGTATGTTCCCTTAAGTTTTCAGTGTTAGGTCTGCGTCTGTTATGTTTACTCAGTTCCTGTTTTATTTTGACAGTCTTGTGTTCCTTGTGCTTTGTGTTTAGTTTTTCTTCCCCTTTGTCATTAGTCTCATTTGGTTCACCTGTCATCCCCTGTTGTTTCCACTTGCCCTAATTCCCTTGTGTGTATTTAAGCCCTGAGTCTTCCTTTGTTCATGGTTGCGTCATCGTCATTGTTTCACCCTAGTGTTCCCCTCCTAGCTGTGTGTTTTGGTTTTTGG
Source organism: Archocentrus centrarchus (assembly GCF_007364275.1). Taxonomy (NCBI): domain Eukaryota; kingdom Metazoa; phylum Chordata; class Actinopteri; order Cichliformes; family Cichlidae; genus Archocentrus; species Archocentrus centrarchus. The sequence continues at coordinate 154,933 of NW_022060275.1, read as the reverse complement.
TTTCTCCCAGGCTTCTAGTTTGTTCCTGCCCTGGTGGAGATTTAGAGTTTTGTATTTTTTGTATTTTTTGAAATAAAGTCGTTTTTAGTTTACATCTGCGTCAGTCCTGCACTTGGGTCCTTTCCCTCCGCACACAGCCCCTCATCGTGACAGTAAATTTACCAAATTTAGAATAAATAAGCAAATTAATTAAATAAACTAGAAGAAGTTTAGAGATTATCTCTTGAAAGTAAAACAAAAGAGTAGAACTTGTAGGCAGAGAAACAGTTGTTTCACAGATCTCCCTTACAGGTGGACGCTGTGAGACTCTCAGAGAGTGAGTGTGGAGCAGGAACCCATGGAGAGGCTCTAAAACAGGGGGGTGATCCACAGCCCCATGCACATGGTAGTTAACGGTAAAACCTACCCTCAATCAGGAGTGTGTAATACGCAAAATGACAATGATGAACTTCCATCTCTGACTTTCACCTGGTATCTTTTAACATGGCATGTTGCTGAGTTAAAATTAGATGAGAATGTGTTTACTGATAGATTAAAAAAAAGTGGTTTGGGGGGTTATGATAGAAGGGAAAGATTGAAACAAAATTTATGGTAAACAAAATGATGTGATGGAGTGGAGGTGAGACACTAGAAAAAAAAAAAAATATATATATATATATCTGTATGTGTGTGTGTACATGTACATGTGTATGTATTCGTGTATACATAGGTGCAGGAAATCCTGAAGTGTCTCTTTCTGCCCCATTGTGGCAGAAAATGCCTCCATTCTATTTTTTAAGTACATTGACATTTCTTGAGAGGCGTGTCCTCTGAGCAAGCTGCAGTGAGTGACGTCACACAGGAAGTGGACTTTTAAACAAGAACCATGAAGAAAACAAAGAACAGTGCACAAACAGAGTGCAATCTGTTTTTCTTCTACTAACAATGTGTCCAGAGATGATCTTTCAGATGATGCTGCAGATCTCCACAGTAACCTTCCCAAACAACAACGATTGGAGAAGGAGGAGGATGGCCTTCCTGCAAAGGAGGCAGAACTGAGAGAGACGACTGAAAGATGATGCAGCAGATGGGCAACCTGCAAAACGACTTCCAGACACACAAGGACCCTTCACTCCTGAATGGGAGGAGTGGGAGTGCAGTGTGCCAATGTGCCCACCCATGTGCTGTGGATGTTTATGGACATGGTGAGACTGGCTGACAGACTGTTTTCAACATCACACAAAGAGTAAGTAAGTCATCATTTCCTTGGGAGAAAATGCTGCAGGAGCTGCTCTGTACTTGGTGACATTCAAGCTTTGTTGACCAAGAGGCTGCCACGCTGAGCAGAGTATGCCAGACTAACCTGCCTGATCATGTGAATCTGGAGGTGCATCAAACTGTATTATGGAAGTTTTTCAGGAAACAACATCCTTATGGTGGAGATCTTCTAAGATAGGAGAAATCCTGACAAAGGAGAAGAGTCCAAAAAAATGGCTGCATGCTTTCCAGCAGAGGAGAGACTGAGAAAGCTGACCAATCAGAGGAAGGAGAAGGCTAAGTTCCTCTGATAACTGCACACTGAGGCTCAGACCCCAGTGCTGACTGCTAACACTGCACAGAGTCTTGGAGCTCAATCTTAGACACACCCAGCCTGCTCCTCCAGCTGTCAGCACCACACAGGTAATGGGGAGATTTCCTGCCCCAACTGATTCTAATGCACTAACTGAATCTGCTGTGCCTGCTGTACACGTGCATGTTAATCAAGGTGACAATCCAGACTTGTGCACCTGTGGGAGAGAAGGGAGGCAGATAAGAGGCAAAGTGACCTGGCATGGAGGAAGGAGAGGAGGACCATCACAGCCAGTACATCCACTTGGACTCGCTCAGCCTACTCAAAGGAATAACCTGCCTAGAGGTAACATCATATGTTGTGGGCGTGGCCAGACAGGTCACCTCCAGAGAGACTGCCCTATAAACCTTTGGGCTGGGCCAACAACATGTTGGCCATAAGGGTGTACGGAGAAGCCTGAAGAGGAAAAGGAGCGACCTGCTGTATCCTTTAATTCACCAAGTGAACCTGTCATATCTGTGGAAATGCAGAACGTGAACATTCTGTTATGATTGACACAGGGGACACCTACTCATGCACTGGAACTGAGGGAGGAGGACTCCCCTCATCTTCATCGTCTGTGAACACCTTTGGCTTCTCTGGAAAAACGCAAGTGATCCCTCAACCCAGATGATTCCAGATGAGGGTGGCAGGTAAAGCTATTGTCTCACAATTATTGTACCCAACTAACACTTCAATAAATCTCATGGGAGGAGACATCCTGTGTTCTATAGAGCAAAATCATGTGCACCACTGATGAACTGTATGCAGATTTTCAAAGGAGGAAGTATGAAGGTGCAACCAAACACAGAGACTGTGTCTCAGATTCAACCTAAAGTGTTTTGGTGGCAGCCAATGACTGAAGACTCCAAGCTGAACGAACGATGGGAAATGTAAGTTTTGGATATGAAGAAGGCTGAGGAGCTGAGGAACGCTGATAGCTCAAATTTCGTTGTTTGACGAAACAGGATTTAAAGACCATGAACTGAGCTTTGATGAATTGATTAATAAAAGAAGATTTTTTCTTTTTGTTAATGATAAATCTACATTGCTCCACAGGACGTGGCTGCTGCTGTTATTCTGCCCATGAACTAAAAGACTGAGAACAAGGCCCAAATGCTGCGCCTCATGTCATTCTGCTGTTTGCTCTTGGACAGGCTCTCATGTACGAGGGTTTAGGAAGACAATGCTTATCTTAGATGGGATCTCACAAACAATAAATGCATGCACATTTCTAAAGACACAGTGGAGTAGGATTTCAATAAAGGGTAGTGACTAAAGTGTCAGTAAATAAACATGTTTAAGCCAAATTCAATAAATAGTTGGATATGATTAGTTATGGAAACAGGTTCCATCTCAACTGAGCAAAACAAATGTGGGAGAGGTCAAGTTTACCCAACCTGATACGGTTGAGCTGAAACCTGGGGTCAAATTACCTTATTATATTAGACAATAACCACTTAAGTCACATGCCATTGAAGCTACCAGGCTTAATTTTGATGAGCTATTGGAGGCTGGCAGGATAATTAAAGCTACCAGTCCATGTAATACGTCTATTTATCCTACATTGAAACCAAATTCCGATCGTCCTCTAAATGTGTTTTTCTGACACATCTGTGGTTCCTGATCCATAACTCTGCTTTCTAACTGTGCACCAGGTTTGAGTGGTACGTAGCTTTTAGCATTCTGTGATAACTGTAGAAACCGATTAACAGCCCTGGTGCCTTTAACCAAATTTTAGTGTAAGATTTGCAGTATCTGAATAGTCTCAGTGCTGTCTCACAGTAGGCAGCTGATTTATAGTCCTCTAAAAGAACAAAATGAGGAGAATTCTTGAAATTTTGTCAACAAACCACTGAATATGTAGGAAGACAGTTTAGTGGACAGAGAAAGCTAACGGCTAATTAGAAACTGTGATTAAAACCCAAACATCGTAAACGGTTGGCTAATGTTGACATTTTTTGGGAATGGCAGGATTCAGCAGACGGTAGATTTGTGAAAGTGTGTTTAAAACTGGATCTCTGCTGCTTCAATAATGGCAGCAGGACAAACTAACTCTGATCCTTAGTTGCAGTGGTCGACGGGAGCTGAGGCGACATCTGTTGCACTGGAGCAGGACACAATCTGACCTGGCATTGGGTAATCAGATTACCCAAAGCCTTTCCAGCTATAAGAGGCTAATAGGAGGGGCTATGTAATGCTGTTCTTATGCAGGACACCCCAGGAGGTAAGCAGCCCTTGCCTTATTATAATATAAAACCGGACAACAGGAAGGTTGACTTCCCATCTTGCTATCAAGGTTTGATGGCAGCAGCCTTTGCTTTTCAGAATCTAGGATTCTTAACTCTAGGTCATCTTGTGATTCTGTATACGTCACATTAGGTGTGTGCTTTGTCCTTTAAACCCGAGGTTTGGTATCACTCAAATAAGACTATGGGGTAGGAGGTAATTTTATCTGCCCCTGAACTGTTGAAGGTGTAATAATGTTCAAAATGATTCTACTTAATGAAGGAACTTCTCATGAATGTGTCCTGCAGACCAACGAATTTGACAGCTTGAGAAAATGAACCTGTATAATGAATTTACTGCAGCAGATTTAAGACTGTTTTTGGATGGTTCTTGCTTTAGGGATGAGCGTGGCTGTAATGTGGGCTACACAGTTGTTTAACTTGACTGTGCAGGTGTAAATTTTTCCACTCTAGAAGCTCAGAAGGTTGATCTGCTGAGTTCATCGCTGATCTCAGAACAAGAAGCTTTAACAGCTTGTAGACCGGCTACAGGTAAGAGACTTAATTTGTGCATTGATTCAGCCTTTGTTTAGGAGGTTTGTCACGCTAATGCTAACATTTGGAGATAGAGAGGATTTCTGAGAGTTAATGGCAATCCTTTAGTATGTGGACTGTGTTACAGTAAATTGATGCATTACAAACAGGTCATGTTTGAAAATGAGAACTGGCTCTCAAACATTTTACCTGGTAAAATAAAGGATAAAAAATATAGCTCCAGTGTAGTGGCCAATATTTAAAATTAAAATCAGACATTCAGGAGGTCTCAAAGGTGTAATCCAGGGAATACCTTAGTCAATGTTAACTATGTCTTTGCAGGAGGTGGAGCACTGAAGAGTGACACTTCACTGGACATAAGTCAACTGACTGCAAATACTGTCAACATGAAGCTAAAAGACAAGTAGTGGAGCCAAAGTAGGAAGTTATGGACTAGCATTCATCAGCCTCAAGGGGGGATAATATAAGGAAATTAAAAAGTGAGGCTGATGATTTGCTATGTCATTAGTAACAATAACAGTGTCAATAACAGTGTCAATGCTTTGCATAGGTAACACAGTGTAGAAAGGGGGGTCAGTCTTGTCTAAATATGATAGTATAATTGGTCAGGTCAAAATTTTGTCACTAAATCAACAACAAATAAATACTAAGAATCAATTAGAACATAAGTAAAAGTTGTGTAGCATAGGAAAACCCAGAATACTAAGATCAACTAAACCTGCACGCAAGCAAATACAAATGTGGTTTTAAATATATTTTAATGATTGAGAATGATTGGGATGCTTTTATGTGAAAGGGTGAGTTATTCCAGAGATTAGATGCCACCACTGTAACTGCTCTGTTGCCTCTGTTTTCAGCCTGGATTTAGTTGGTTAGTAGACTGCAGATAGGAATAAGGGGTTTCAAAAGTTCAGTTAAATGACCAGGCTTAGCAAAGTAGCAGCTAATTGCATCTACAGACAGACTGCTGCATCCTAAATGCACAAAGGAGCGTTACCGCAGATCCTTCCTCCCAGCAGCTGTAAGACTTTATAACCATCACTGCTCCCAACAAAAACCACAATAGCCTACACAATGTAGGATAATATATAATAATAATAATAATAATATACTGTAAATAGTCCGGCACATCATGCACATTGTATATAGTGTTATTATTAGTAGTAGTATTAAGGTTAATATTGTTTGTTGATTTTATATATATTCTTTTCTTAATAGTGTGAATTATTATATCTTTATTTATATTTATAATAACTGCGGCTGCTGTTACACCCAAATTTCCCCTCTGTGGGACAATAAAGGCTGTTTCTTCTTCTTCTTCTTCATCTAACATATAAAGAATTATAATGGTTCAAAATAAGAGGTAATAAAAGCATAAGGTACTCTCAAAGTCATGTGATGGGAGTAGGCCTTCACTTTACTGAGGAGCCTTAATTAAAAGAAGCTCAATTTAATACCAGAACTAATTTGCTCATCAAATTTTAGAGCACCATCAAAAATCACTAAGGTTCTTTACAACGGCGTGATAATAAGAGACCAAATGACCAATAGCACTGTTGTACTGTAAGAGGTGGGGTTGTCCAAAAATAACAATTTCTGTGTTGTTTTTATTCAGTTTAAGAAAGTTTATCTTCAACTATACCTGCACATCCCTGAGACAGAAGCATAAGATTAGCTTCTGACTCTAACGTAGCTCAGATAAAAGCTTATACAAAAAATAAACTGAGGGTCTACAAGAGGACACTGCATGCAATATTATCAACACCAATGTAAAATAGACTGAGTATGTTTTGTCTTCTGAAACACACTACTTTGTGATATAAGAACTAACCAAGTAAGACAACAACTGTAGATGCCATCCATCTGGTAAACATCATAAAGTCAGGAAAAATAAATAGAAAATGTATAAAAAGCAACTTAAAAGGAAGGAAGGGAAAGTTTCATTTTAGGCATATATAGCACTGTATGTTATGGATATTATTAATCTTGTCTTGTGTTATAAGCAGTAATGGCAGAACCAGAATGGAGAATAAAGTTTTCTGACAGTTCCATTCAGCCTATACCAGCCAGGATGCGGCCCAGCCTGGCCACATATTGGAGGAAATCCTGCTGAGATCTGTGACCAGCGAAGACTCACCACGTGCTGTGGGACGACTGAAGGAGAGGGAAGAATCAGCAGAGCGGGTGTCCAGTCAGGACCTAGAGCTTCTGGAAACGCAGAAGGAGCCATTCAACAAGGGTGTGACGTGGACTAAGGATGCCACCAGGAGTAGAGTCGAGTCATCTGATGGGTCTTCACTACAAGATGACATCACATCTGTTAAGAATTCTTCAAGTAGAGACGTTCATACAGTTAGACCTTTATTCTGAAACACCCGTTTATTTTGAAAGTGCCTAGTTCATTTCCTGTTTCCAGTGTGTGTTCAGCTTCACTTGTCATACTAGCAGCAGTACAGCAGTCACTGACGATGTAAGTTGTGTTTATGAGAAAGCATGATGATATGTTTAAGTTGGTTATCACTTCTGACAATGTTAGATCCTGTTAGATCGCTCCAAGTGTGTTGTTGAGCTCTATAGAATGTCCGATTTGTAGCGTTAGCATAATCGCGAGTTAGCATAATCGAGCGTTAGCATTACGCTAATTAGCATTACGCTAATTAGCATTACGCTAATTAGCATTATTGTGTGACTGCTAGCTTTCAGTCTATATGTTGAATGGGTGTATGCAGATGATTGCCTGCTCATATGACTGTGCATCTTTCTTTATGTTATGTATCTACAGAAACTGCCATGTATCAAGGCTGCTTCAGTTCGTCATTAAATGTTTAAATCCCTTTGATGAGTCTGTGCTCTCTGACCGGAGCCCTGCAGTGGTCAGTTAATCTGGTACCCAGCAACAGAGGTTGAATCCTCAACAAAGGTCCTTCGAGCCGGATAATTGACTGCTGTAGAATATGTCATCAGAGGAACATTCAGCATCCCTCCCTCACACAGATGTGATGGAGCGACATGTGAGACAACACCGCACGCCCAAGTACCTAGAAGAATACATCCTTGCCTACAATCCACATAAGCCTGCCTTTTCCTCCCACCCCAATGAAGGAGGGTACGAGGAGCAGAGAGGAGCAGCAGCCATTGTGAACAGCGGACAGGCAGATGCCGCGTTTCTTCTAGGCACCAAAGTAACCTCACGCAGGTCAAGTACAGGTGACCCACTGAGCACAGTGTCACTCAAACAACTCATTGACTCTATATCTAGGAGTGAGGAGGAAGAAAGAGCAGAAATAGCTCAAGTCACCAACAAACTGCGCCAATATGAATGCAGACAACGTCGTCGTCAAGAACTGTTAGAGCATATTACATCATTCCTGCAGGAAGAAGAGGAGAATGAAGAGTGTCACCGTGTGAAAGATACCACACCCACTCACACACAAACACAGGCACCACTTTGCCCCCCTATCTGTGTCGACTCTACAAACTGCTCCCCATCCACAGAGAAGCAGGTATGCGATAGAGAGCCTCGCACTGAAAGACATACACCAACGAGTGTGATTCCAACATTGGAAGGAGAGGTGGGGCCGAGAGACCACACCTTTGCAGCTGGTAGTGAAAGGGCTTACTCTGCATTCACACCGGTATGTCCGGAACCCATAAGACATTCCAACTCCCCCTATTCAGACATCTCATCCGGTATGGTGACACCAACTCCAACTCACCAGCATCCCATAACAACAGTTCCTTCACCGTCCCAAGTGACAGGCCCGTATTCCGGTGAAGAGGTGTTTATCTCCAGGCACCAGCCCCAGGTACAGCAGCTATTGACCACCACAGGTGTGCCCTATAAGCCCACAGCGGATTATCATGGATCACAAATGGGCCCAAACTACACCTTACCTCAGGATCTCTCAACCTACAGTTCGCACCACTACGCTCCTGTGCAACCACCAACAGTTCCACACCAGGCTCTGCCACCTTTCCCAGCGGTGAGTAACAGCTTCCCAGCTGCTCAGTCACAGATTCCTACAGGCCAAACTATGAATCCATACAACTTTGGTCCACAGCCTCGCTCTATATATGGTGTGCCTAAACCTAAAATCCCAGACTTCACGGCAGATAGTGAAAGGGAGTTTGCTAACCTAAAGTTAGCTTTAGACAACCTACTCGAACCCCATCCTGAACTGACTGAGAAATACAAATACCATGTGCTGCTCGAACACCTAAAACTTCCTGAAGCACAGATGATTGGCCAGGCATGTCGGCATGAGCCATTCCCATACACAGCAACCATGCAAGCATTACAACTTCAGTACGGCCAGCCACACCAGCTAGCACAGAGCGAAATAGCAGCTATTCTGACAATCCCTGATGTAAAGTCTGGAGATGCACACACCTTCCAGAACTTCGCTCTCAGAGTCCATCTCTTAGTGAGCATGCTGCTTTCCTTAGAGGGACCTCGGGGAATGGAACTCAACTGCTGCTCCCATGTTGACCGCCTACTCAGTAAGCTGCCCAAATATCACAGGGATGGGTTCATTGAATACCTCCAGCTACATGGGAAGCTTAACACCACAAGCCTCAACCCTTACAACCTGCAAGACCTGAATAGCTGGCTACAAAGTAAAGCTCAACAGCAACGCATGTCAAACAGATTAGCACAACGCTATCAATCAGAGAAACCTGCTAGTAGTGGGAAGGAGCAAATCCCATTTAGGGGCAAAGGTCGGAGTGTAGCAGTCTACCATAGTGCAGAACCCAGTCAACTAAGCACCTTCATGCCACCTGGCAAAGGGAAGATGTTTAAAGTACATTGCATCTTCTGTGACAGTAAAGAGCATTACATCAGTCGCTGTCCCAGCATCAAAGAGCAATCAGCTGTAAAACTGGACAGATGGCTAACAGAGACCAAGCGCTGCTGGAAATGTGCGCGTAACCATACACCTGAGTGCTGCACCCTCAAGAAACCCTGCAGTGATTGCGGTGACATCCACCTCCAAGTGCTCCACAATGTTGCCCAGCGCCGTTCCAACAACCAAGAGTCAAGAGCCTTAGAGAGTCGCGTATACTTGACACCGAGTATAGCGTCCAGTAAAGTACTCCTGAAGGTGGTTCCGGTCTTGTTGCACAACAATTCCAATTCACTAGAGACCTTTGCTGTCTTAGATGATGGAGCCCAACGGACAATGATCTTGCCGCTAGCAGTTCAACAGCTCCAGCTGAACGGGGAGTCTGAGACTCTTGCCCTACGCACTGTACGGACGGACGTCACGCACCTGCAAGGGTCAAAGGTTAACTTCGAGATCTCCCCCAAAGAAAACCCACGGAAGCGGTACAAGATACAGGGAGCATTTACAGCAGCAGGTCTAGATCTGGTGGAGCAGACCTACCCCTTGCAGATGTTGCAAAGACGACACTCCCACTTGCGAGGAATACCGCTAACATCATTCGACAAAGCACGGCCACTGGTGTTGCTCGGCTCAGACCATGCGCATCTCATTACCGCCACTAAGCCAACCCGCAGAGGATTTAATGGCGGACCCATAGCCATCCACACAGCCCTCGGATGGGCCCTACAAGGTGCAGAAAGGTGTTTGCCAGAGCAGCCCTCGGCGCAGCAGTGCCTTTTCACCTCAGTTGCTAATCCAGACGAGCAACTGTTCTGGAATGTTGAAAGATTATGGCAACTCGACGTTTTGCCTTTCCGAAATGACAAACTGGTTGTGCGCTCTCTTGAGGACCAAGATGCTATCAACCTCCTAGAAACAAAAACAGTGCACCTGGAAGTCGAAGGAGTCCACCGGTATGCAACCCCCCTCCTTAGAAAACCAGGAGCACCCAAGCTTAACAGCTCGATCCACTCAGTCATGGCCCACCTGAGGAGCGCAGAGAAACGGCTCAAGAGAGAACCCGAAAGAGCAGCAATCTACTCAGTTGAGATAGACAAACTCATAAAGACGGGCTATGTTAAGAAACTTCAGCCCAGTGAAGCGGAGCAGTCAGCAGAAGCCTGGTATCTCCCCCACCATCTTGTATGTCACAACAACAAACCACGTCTGGTTTTTGATTGCTCTTTTCGGCATCAAGATGTCTCCCTGAATGAGCAACTCCTACCTGGGCCAATGCTAGGTCCATCGCTGGTGGGTGTCCTCATCCGATTCAGGCAACACCAAGTAGCAGTAAGTGGTGACATCCGTGCGATGTTTCATCAAATCCGCCTTCTACCCGAGGACAGACCACTCCTGCGGTTCATCTGGAGAAACATGCACTGTGAGAACACCCCAGATGTGTATGAATGGCAGGTGTTGCCATTTGGCACAACAAGCAGCCCATGCTGTGCCATCTTTGCACTGCAGCACCATGCTCGCAACTATGAAGAAAGCCATCCGGAAGTGCTACAGTCTGTTCTGCGGAGCTTCTATGTCGATAACTGCCTTGAAAGTTTTCCAACCGGATCTGCAGCCAAAGAAAGAGTTGACCAGCTGCGCACTCTACTGGCGGAGGGAGGGTTCGATCTCAGGCAGTGGGCCAGTAATCAACCATCAGTGATAGCTCATCTTCCCACTGATACAAGATCTTTAGCCACAGACCAGTGGCTGAGCCAGAGCCGTACTGATCCACTTGAACCCACCTTAGGCCTGCGATGGAACTGTGCAGCTGATACCCTGGGCTATCGGTATCGAATTATTGAACACTCCACACTGACCATGAGGACAGCCTACCAAGTACTGGCTAGCCAGTATGACCCTTTAGGATTCATGGTACCATTCACAACCCGCGCCAAGGTGCTAATCCAGCAGTTCTGGTCCAAGCAAAGAGGCTGGGATGATCCAGATTTACCGCCTGCCCTCCGAGAATCCTGGGAAGCCTGGGAGAGTGAACTGAAACACCTTAACAAGGTATCTATTCCTCGTTGTTATTCACCAAACCCTGTGGAAGGTCAAGATGTCAAGTTTGATCTTCACATCTTCTGCGATGCTTCGGAGCGAGCCTATGGAGCAGTGGCCTACCTGACAGTCCATACAAGAGACGCCATCTACACCTCCTTCGTGATGGCTAGGTCAAGAGTAGCTCCCAAAAGACAACAGTCTATACCCCGCTTAGAACTCTGCGCGGCACTAGCTGGGGCTCAACTTGCCAAACTCCTAGAGACCGAGATGACACTCCCTATCCGACGAACAGTTCTGTGGTCTGACTCCACCACAGTTTTGGAGTGGCTCCAATCAGATTCCTGTCGATATAAAGTGTTTGTCGGGACACGTGTATCAGAGATACAAGAACTGACTGACCGACAAGCTTGGCGGTACATCGACAGTCCAAACAACCCGGCTGATGACATAACGAGGGGAATGTCATTGTTAGACCTAGCAGGACCTGGTCGCTGGAGCCAAGGGCCCCCACTCCTCAAACGAAGCCCCGAACATTGGCCGAAAAAGCCCGAGCACACTATGACAGCAAGCTCGTCAGAACTGAAAAGTATCACCTTTTGCTGCTATACAGCAGTGGACACCGATGATGTCATTCCTGAGGCAACGCAGTACAATTCATGGAAGGAACTAATAGAGGCCACACGACAAGGTCACGGGGCGGCCACAAGCCCAGAACACAGTCAGCTCTTCAGCCACAGGGATGCCGAAATCTTGCTGCTGAGAGGGTGTCAAGTTCATAGCTTCCCAGAAGAAGTTGCTGCCCTTAAAGCACAGAAACCTGTGACAAATCACAGTCGTCTGCTCACCCTCGCCCCAGAATGGGACGCTGAAACCGGTCTCATACGTGTAGGGGGAAGGTTACGGAGACTACAGAACCCAAGCATCGGAGAGGTCCACCCCATTGTGCTGGATCCAAAGCATCCTGTAGTGAAACTTCTGATCAAAGACATGGATGAACGCTTGCTGCACCCAGGCACAGAACGAGTCTATGCTGAATTGCGGCGACAGTATTGGATCTTGCGGGGACGACAAGCCATCCGACACCATCAACTCAACTGCCCAACCTGCCAACGCTGGAGAGCTCAGCCAAAGGTACCACAGATGTCAGACCTGCCCCCACAACGCCTCAGACTACTCTGTCCACCATTCTACTCAACAGGAGTTGACTGCTTCGGGCCTTACCTAGTGAAGATAGGTAGGAGAACAGAAAAGCGATGGGGTGTGATCTTCAAGTGCCTAACAACGCGGGCAGTACACATAGAGCTCCTGACATCCATGGATGTGGATGCCTTCCTCCTTGCACTACGTCGTTTCATCGCCCGGCGTGGTCGGCCAAGGGAGATGTTATCAGACTGTGGTACCAACTTTCGTGGTGCAGAGCGAGAACTCCGGGAAGCCTTCGCAGCCATGGAACCTCAAGTAAAGGAACAGCTGGCAGAATACCAGATTGATTTCAAGTTCAATCCACCAAATTCTCCCCATTTTGGTGGGGCATGGGAGAGAGAGGTGCGGTCGATCAAAGCAGGCCTTCAAGTCTCAGTAGGTAGCCAGTCCATTCCAGAAGATGTCCTGTACACAACTCTGGTAGAAGTGGAAGGGATCCTGAACTCGAAACCGCTAGGCTACGTGTCAGCTGATGTGGCCGATCCAGACCCCATCACTCCAAACATCCTCCTTATGGGGCGGCGCGACGCTGCTTTGCCTCAAGTAGTCTATGCTCCAGCAGGCATGGGGAGACGTAGATGGCGCTATTGTCAGACATTAGTCGATCAGTTTTGGCTCCAGTTCACAAGGAACTACTTGCCAAATCTCCAAACCCGGTACAAGTGGCAAAGGTCAACAAAGAGCATTGCTGTGGACTCCATTGTCCTGATCGTAGACCCAACACTGCCGAGAGCTCAATGGCACATCGGGCGAGTCATCAAGACCATCGCTAGCCAGGATGGGTGTATTAGAACGGCAGAAGTCAAGGTCAAAGACAGAGTCTACACACGACCAGTTGCTCGGCTTGTAGAACTTCCTGTCCTTCAGGAAGACAATAAAGACACTTGAAGAATTTCTGTCTTACACATTTACAAGGCAAATGTGGGGGCAGCTGTTAAGAATTCTTCAAGTAGAGACGTTCATACAGTTAGACCTTTATTCTGAAACACCCGTTTATTTTGAAAGTGCCTAGTTCATTTCCTGTTTCCAGTGTGTGTTCAGCTTCGCTTGTCATACTAGCAGCAGTACAGCAGTCACTGACGATGTAAGTTGTGTTTATGAGAAAGCATGATGATATGTTTAAGTTGGTTATCACTTCTGACAATGTTAGATCCTGTTAGATCGCTCCAAGTGTGTTGTTGAGCTCTATAGAATGTCCGATTTGTAGCGTTAGCATAATCGCGAGTTAGCATAATCGAGCGTTAGCATTACGCTAATTAGCATTACGCTAATTAGCATTATTGTGTGACTGCTAGCTTTCAGTCTATATGTTGAATGGGTGTATGCAGATGATTGCCTGCTCATATGACTGTGCATCTTTCTTTATGTTATGTATCTACAGAAACTGCCATGTATCAAGGCTGCTTCAGTTCGTCATTAAATGTTTAAATCCCTTTGATGAGTCTGTGCTCTCTGACCGGAGCCCTGCAGTGGTCAGTTAATCTGGTACCCAGCAACAGAGGTTGAATCCTCAACAACATCCATGACTTCTGGGAGCTGCCTCCCCAGCCAGTGGGAGATCTGATGACAACAGCTGGCCAGTGCCTCCTAACGCTCATGCTGCTGAGAGCATGTGGGGCAGAAAATCCACTTCAAGATGGGAGAAATGAAGACCTCCCAGGCCATGCTGAGAGAAATGAAAACTTGCTCCGTGAATTAAACTAGCAGCAAAGTAAGGCTGCTGAGCTCAGCTGCAGTCGAGTCTATGCCTCCTAACAGCTGGCCACAGCTATCGGAGAACAGGCCAGGGCCATTCAGAGGCTCAATGCTGAGAACTCCAAGCTTAAGATCTTCATTAGCCTTTTCAGATCATCAAGGAGGGGGGACAGAAGAAACAGGGGATGAGTGTATTCTTGTATTCTTGTACCCAGTATTTTTTCAATTTATATATTAAATATTTATTGGCTCATATTTCTCACATTTTATATATCATATGCAACAAGTATTTTATCAAGTAGTCTGTACCCAAAGTCTTATGCTTTGTGCCAAAGAGTTTCTGTTACCTATTTTTGTGGTTATGTAGTTTCTGAAGCTTGATAAAAGAGTATTTTAACCAAACAAAGCTCACGCAGTAGTTTTGAGGTTCACCGTGTTTGTCAAAATTGACTGAGCAGACTACACCAGGATCTGCCTCATACAGGGCCCTCATATTCTGTAGGTGATACCCTAAGAAGGGTATCAAGGGGGGAATGTTGGGATTTATTTTCATCAACCATACTGATATTTAATGTTATTATTCCCACTTCTGTTTATTTGCAGCTAAACTGCTTTCCACAATGTAATAAATGCATATTGTGTAGGAGGAAAATTTGAGGCCTGTTTGAGTTGCTCTTATTTGTGTTCAGGGCCCTAGAAGCTCTGCTACCCCTCCCTAATAGTCTGCTGTCACCAGGCAGGCCCTCTCAGACCATCCTCAGAGCATACTCATCTTCTGCCCTAGCCCCATGATGAACCTGTTGCTGATTAAATTCATGCTAAGGGGTCTCAACTCATAAAACTGCCCGATTTTGGGTTCGTGTACAGGACACCAGTCATCCTGTTTGCCCATTTTTTGATTTATACTGGATATAGGGATAATTCTGTCCAGTGGACCTAGCCGAAGGCTAACTTGCTTGTTTAAGCACGGCCAAAAACTTTGGAAGTGCAAATCAAGAAAGTATAAAGCTGTCCATGCAACAGGTCCGGGGGCAAAATGGGCCTCATTTTCGTCCTCATATCTGGTCCTTCTCCCTCATATCTGGTCAAGCATATGTGTGAGGGGTTGTAAATCCTTCTCCAAGAGTGCCTTAGGATGGCCGCAAGGAGGTTGTAGCTGACAATTACTGTGATGAATTTTTCTTACTGTCTTGTTGATGTATTGAAAATGCTCCTTAATGAAAATGTTGATGTTTGTGCCTTTGACAGTAGAATTAATGGCAGTTTCTAATGAAAGTTTGCAAAGTGCAGACTCAGCACAAATCTTAGACAAAGAAAGGGAAAGAGTATAAATTCCACGGTTAGAAGAGGAGAAGAGAGAGAAGAGAAGATGTAGCGACTGTCTTTGTCCGGGTTGTCCGTTTTTCCAGCAACTACTAAGGCACAACCTCCCGGGAGGGCTTCTCGCTTTTACCTTTTTGCTTTTTGTCCTTTGTTTTTTGTGTTTGTATATTTCTAAGTACTAGT
Source organism: Archocentrus centrarchus (assembly GCF_007364275.1). Classification (NCBI taxonomy): domain Eukaryota; kingdom Metazoa; phylum Chordata; class Actinopteri; order Cichliformes; family Cichlidae; genus Archocentrus; species Archocentrus centrarchus. Next base: position 139,274 of record NW_022060275.1, on the reverse strand, counting down.
AACTTTTTTCAATAGAGCTTGCTCATCGCCATGGATCATTTGGACAGTTTGATTTTATTTAGACTCATACTTAATCCCTGCACGGGCTCTCCTCGGTCGGAGGGAGTGATGAGGAAGCCGGGGCATGATCAACAGGTTCTTTCTTCTTTTCTGTTTCTCTGTGTGTGTATCTCAGTCTTCATATGCTACTGTCTGTCTTTTTAACTATTTGTGTGCTACTAAGATGTCTAATAAACAGCCTGCATCAGAACCTGCTCAACCCTGTGATTTGTTGGTAACTATGGTTTTAATTGGGTTTTAATTTGCAGTCAAAAAGGAACATGGAGACCCCTAAAATGTATCCTACATTCTCTCAAAATGTAAAGTGCAGCTTTGATACTGTTGACCATAACATTTTATTACAGAGATTACTATACGTATTAAAGGTACTGCACTGCAGTGGTTTGAATCATATTTATCTCATAGACTCCAATTTGTTGATGTAAATGGGGAGTCTTCTTCACACACTAAGGTTAATTATGGAGTTCCACAGGGTTCTGTGCTAGGACCAATTTTATTTACATTATACATGCTTCCCTTAGGCAGTATTATTAGAAAGCATTGCATCAATTTTCATTGTTATGCAGATGATACTCAGCTTTACCTATCAATGAAGCCAGATGATGCACATCAATTAGTCAAACTGCAGGAATGTCTTAAAGACATTAAGGTCTGGATGACCTCTAATTTCCTGCTTCTAAATTCAGATAAAACTGAAGTTCTTGTACTCGGCCCCACAAATCTTAGAAACATGGTGTCAAACCAGATACTTACTCTGGATGGCATTACTTTGGCCTCCAGTAACACTGTGAGAAATCTTGGAGTCATTTTTGACCAGGATATGTCCTTCAATGCACATATTAAACAAATATGTAGGACCGCTTTTTTGAATTTGCACAATATTTTTAAAATTAGAAACATCCTTTCTCAGAGTGATGCTGAAAAGCTAATTCATGCATTTATTACTTCTAGGCTGGACTATTGTAATTCATTATTATCAGGCTGTCCTAAAAGCTCCCTGAAAAGTCTTCAGCTGATCCAAAATGCTGCAGCTAGAGTACTGACAGGGACTAGAAAGAGAGAGCAGATTTCTCCCATATTGGCTTCTCTTCATTGGCTCCCTGTTAAATCTAGAATAGAATTTAAAATCCTTCTCCTCACCTACAAGGTCTTGAATAATCAGGCCGCATCTTATCTCAAAGACCTCATAGTCCCATATCACCCCAACAGAGCACTTTGCTCTCAGACTGCTGGCTTACTTGTGGTTCCAAGGATACTTAAGAGTAGAATGGGAGGCAGAGCCTTCAGCTTTCAGGCCCCTCTTCTGTGGAACCAGCTTCCAGCTTGGATTCGGGAGACAGACACCCTCTCTATTTTTAATATTAGGCTTCAAACTTTCCTCTTTGATCAAGCTTATAGTTAGGGCTGGATCAGGTGACCCTGACCTAGCCCTTAGTTATGCTGCTATCGGCCTAGGCTGTTAAGCCGCTTCGTAAACCTGGACACAAGCACAGAGCACAGTGGTAAAGTTTAGTCAGACTTTTATTGATAATAGAAAAAGTGGCTGAGGCTGGATTTTCACAGACTCCTCTATTCTCTGCTTTTCCAGTCTGTTTACGTATTAGTGTGGGCGGGTCCTCGTCTGGACACGGAAGCCGAAGCGCACAAACGTGGGAGAACACGCTCTCCTTTCTTGTGCTGCAAATACGTTTTACGGTCCAAACCAATCTAATGCAGCATCTGTGTGCAGCTCAGAGGGAAACACAGACAACGATTAGAGCAAGACGACAAGTACCTACTTTGTGTCCTTTTATCTGTGATATGAACTGATACAAAGCAGCAAGTTCCGCCTTAGAGCCCAACCTAATTCACAGCCGTGAAAATCGCTTCGCTTTTCTCCTGTAATACACATGTAATATGGTAGAAAACTTGATGTTGAGACGGCAGAGTCACGCCCTTCTGCCGCTTTCGTCACACATTCGTGGTTTGAGACCAGCTAGCTTTCGGGGCCGGAGTTGAAGCCATTTTTCGGCCGAGCACCGAGTGCTTTTGTGGTGGAAAACCTGCCTAACGGTTCAAATAAAAGCACCAGCGCCGGAACCCTGTTGGTGGGAAACAGGTCTCTCTGTGTTGGCCCTGCAACAGGCTGGCGACCTGTTCAGAGTGTACAGGTCTCGCCCTATGACAGCTGGTATAGGTGATGGCATTTTGAGTAATAGCTTAATTACTGCCATCTTAAAAGCCTGTGGTACATAGCCATAGCTGTCATGGTCCTGGGCTGGTGGCCCAGTGTTTTTTGTTCTCTTTTGTATTGGTCCTCAGTTTATTTCTGGTTCCTTGTGTTCTCATGTGTCAGGTCTGTGTCTTTGTTCCCTCGTCTGACTTCCTGTTTTATTTTGATAAGTCATCTGGTCCCTGTCTGTCATGTTCAGTTTTGCTTCCCCTTGTCTCGTCTGTGTAATGTGACACACCTGTGTTCCCTCCTGTTCCCACTCCCCTTGTTATCCTCTTGTGTATTTAAGTCCAGTGTTTTCGCTGCCTGTTGTTGCGTTGTCATACATTTGCTGTTGTGTGTAGGTGACCTCAGGCTCCCCGGTTGATGTTATCCCACCTCGATTTTTTAAAGAGGTTTTTCCTGTAGATAAGATAAGATAAGATAAGATAGTGTTTATTTGTCACATGCACAGTTATACACAGTACAATGCACAGTGAAATGTATTTTGTACCTGCAACCTTATATACACACACATATAAATAAGAAGAATAAAAATAAAAAAAAGTAATTCACACTATACACTATACTCTATATACTATACACTATACACACTTTTTAAATTATAATATTTACACTGTGCAATAATGGTCCAGTTAGGGCTCAGAGTTGAGCAGACGGATGGCTTGTGGGTAAAAACTCTTCTTCAACCTTTCAGTCTTAGTCCTCAGGCAGCGGTAACGCCGGCCTGATGGGAGCAGGGAGAAGAGAGAGTGTCCGGGGTGGCTGGGCTGTTTTAGGATCTTCATGGCCCTCAGCCTGCACTGCTTGGTGTAAATGTCCTGCAGGTTGGGGAGGGTGGTTCTGATGGTCCGTTCAGCTGAACGAACCACCCTTTTTAGGGCCATGAAGTCCTGCTTGGTGCAGTTTCCCATCCAGGTGGTGATGCTCCCACGCATGATGCTCTCAATGGTGCAGGTGTAAAAGTTCCTGAGCACCTTGAGTGGGAGCTTGAAGTCTCTCAGCCGCCTGAGGAGGTAGAGACGCTGTCTGGCCTTCTTCACAGTGATGTTTATGTGATGAGTCCAGGACAGGTCCTGTGAGATGGTCACTCCCAGGTATTTGAAGGTGTCCACTCTTTCCACCTCAGCACCACTGATGACAAGTGGATGGTAGTCCCTCTGCTGCTTCCTGCTGAAGTCCACGATCAGTTCCTTTGTTTTGCTGACGTTGAGCAGGAGGTGGTTCTCCTGGCACCAGTTCTCCAGGCGGGAGACCTCTCTCCTGTAGGCTGTCTCCTCATTGTGAGAGATTAGTCCCACAACAGCAGTGTCGTCAGCAAACTTGATGATGACGTTGGACTCTGACGTGGCCTCGCAGTCATGGGTGTACAGTGAGTACAGCAGAGGGCTGAGCACACAGCCTTGGGGGGATCCAGTGTTGAGGGTGAGGGAGGATGAGGTGAGGTGACCCACTCGTACCGCCTGTGGTCTGCTGGTCAGGAAGCTGTGAACCCACCTGCACAGGGATGGGCCCAGGCCCAGGTCCAGCAGCTTAGAGACCAGCCTGGAGGGAACTATGGTGTTGAATGCTGAGCTGTAATCTACAAACAGCACTCTCACATAGTTCCCCTTACCAGTGTCTATGTGTGAAAGGGTCTTGTGGAGGAGGAAGGATATGGCGTCATCTGTGGATCTGTCTGGCCGGTATGCAAACTGTAGTGGGTCGAGGGTGGTGGGCAGTGAGGAGGTGATGAATGTCTTGATGAGTCTCTCAAAACACTTCATCACCACAGAGGTGAGTGCTATGGGCCTGAAGTCATTGGGGCTGCTGGGGTGTGGTTTCTTTGGGACAGGGACTATGCTGGACTTTTTAAAGCAGGTGGGAATCACACACAGTTTCAGTGAGAGGTTGAATATCAGTGTAAACACAGGTGCCAGCTGGTCAGCGCAGGTCTTAAGGACACGTCCACTAATACCGTCTGGTCCAGCCGCTTTCCTGGTGTTTACACGTCTAAACGCCCTCCTCACGTCGCGCTCCGTCACAGTGAGTGTCTCCGCCCCTCCGGCCGGGAGCGCAGCGTGCTGTCGGCTTCCCGACTCAAAGCGCGCAAAGAAGATGTTGAGTTCATCAGCCAGAGAAGCGTCGGCACTCACCGGGTGTGTGTGTGGTGCTTTGTAGTCCGTGATGGTGCGTAGTCCCTGCCACAGTCCCCTGGGGTCAGACTGTTGTAGTTGCTGTTCCAGTCTGCGGCCGTAGCGATGTTTTGCCTCTTTCACCGCTCTGCGGACGTTGTATGATGCAACCTTGTAGTCCTCCATGTTCCCAGAGGCGAGGCCGGAGTTGTAGGCAACGGTGCGGGACCTCAGGGCGTCGCGGACAGATTTATCCACCCACGGCTTCTGGTTGGGAAAAGTCCTGATGGTCCTCCTAAGTGAAGTGTCTTCAACAACTTTCCCAATAAATCCCACAACAGTTTCCGTAAACTCCTCGATGTCTCCGCCCGCGCTGCTGCGAAACATGTCCCAGTCGGTTGAATCCAACGCACCCTGCAGAGCGGCCTCTGTTTGATCAGACCACCGTGTCACTTCTCTCACAGCAGGGGGTTCCTGCCTGAGCCGTTGTTTGTATTTCGGCATGAGAAGTACAGAGGTGTGGTCAGACTTCCCAAAAGGCGGAAGAGGCTTTGCTTTGTAGCCATCTTTGAATGCAGAGTAGCAGTGGTCTAGGGTCCTCTCTCCTCTGGTGGGGCAGTCGATGTGTTGAATCAACTCCGGTATCAGCTTTTTCAAGTTTGCACTGTTAAAGTCCCCGGCTACGATGAGAGCCGCATCACGCTGGTTAGCCTGATAGGTGGAAATAGCCTCATGTAGCTCGGATAGTGCAGTGTTTGTGTCCGCCTGAGGTGGAATATAGACGGCGCTGAAGATGACCGAAGTAAACTCGCGGGGCAGGTAGTGGGGGCGGCATTTCAGGGTTAGGAGCTCCAGGTTAGGTGAACATGATTGTTTCAGAAGGACAACATTCCTACTGTCACACCAGTTGTTATTAATCATTAGGCACACACCTCCTCCTCTTGATTTTCCAGACTCACTCGTTCTGTCCGTGCGATGAACACTGAAGAACTCCGACGGCTGTACGGCGTGGTCCGGTATGAGGGGGGTCAGCCATGTCTCCGTGAGACAGATGATGTTGCAGTCCCTTATGTCCCTCTGAAACTGTATCCTGGCCCTGAGTTCGTCCAGCTTGTTATCCAGTGACTGGACATTAGCCAACAGGATGCTCGGCAGTGGCGTTTGGTGCGCTCTGCGCCTCAGCCTCTCTCTTACGCCGGCTCTTTTCCCTCGGGGCCTTGTCCGTGACCTGGTCCGTCCTTTGTTTGAGCTGGCCCACTGGAAACGCAGTATCTCCCGAGGCCAAGTCGGGTCGGGAGAAAAAGGTGTCAGAATACAGCCAGAGTGCTGTATTCTGATATTAAAAAGAGTCTGTCTGTCATACGTGATATGACACAGAGCAGGCGGAATTATAAAGTCCAAAATTAGAGCTAAACCTAATATATACAAACAAAGCGTAGGAGCAGGTACGACGGCTGCTGACCTCACCGGCGCCATCTTGGATCAGGCCCTGTATTAGGCCCAGCTGTTCTTGCCCTTATTAACAGCAGCCTGGCCTCTGGTGCGGTTCCTGATACTTTTAAGCATGCGACAGTGTTACCATTGATTAAAAAACCTGGACTGGATTCCACTGTGCTGTCTAATTTTAGGCCTATTTTGAGGCTTCCATTTCTTTCTAAAATTCTGGAAAAGGTCGTGTATAGCCAGGTGAAAGCCTTTTTAGGCGTAAATGATATCCTTGAGGTTTTTCAGTCTGGCTTCAAGCCTCTTCATAGCACTGAGTCTGCCTTGCTAAGGGTTTTTAATGACATTTTCCTGGCCACAGATGCGGGTGACTGTGTGATTTTACTTCTTTTAGATCTGACAGCTGCTTTTGATACAGTGGACCACAATATTTTAATATCTCGTCTCGAGCAGTGTATAGGTATTCAGGGCACAGCTCTAGAGTGGTTTAGGTCCTACTTGACCCAGAGAACTTTTACTGTCTGCTTAAATGATTTTAAATCTTCCTGTGCTCCTTTGTCGTGTGGGGTGCCCCAGGGTTCAATTCTTGGACCATTGCTGTTTTCTCTATATTTGTTGCCTCTTGGTTCTATTTTCAGAAAGCATAAAATTGCTTTCCACTGTTACGCCGACGATACCCAGATTTACATGCCCCTAAAACACAGAGATGCAAACTCCATACAGACCTTGACAAAGTGTCTCAATGAAGTCAAAGCTTGGTTGGCTTTGAACTTCCTGCATTTTAATGAAAATAAGACGGAGGCGATCGTTTTTGGTTCGGGCGTCACTGGGGTGCCAAATTCTGTTGATCTGGGTCCTCTATCTCAGTATGTAAAATCCATGTTCACAAATCTGGGAGTTAAGATGGATGAGAGTCTTAGGTTGGAGGGTCAGATTACTGCTGTGGTGAAATCCAGTTTCTTTCACCTGAGACAGCTCGCCAAGATTAAAACCATCTTGTCGAAAAATCATTTTCAAGCAGTAATCCACGATTTTGTTACGTCCCGGCTGGATTACTGTAACTCTTTGTATATTGCTGTAAACCAGTCCTCGTTGGCTCGTCTTCAGCTGCTGCACGGCTTTTGACTGGAACACGTAAGAGGGAGCACATTACCCCTGTTTAATCTTCATTGCACTGGTTGCCTGTTTATTTTAGAGTTCATTTTAAAATCCTTTTATGTGTTTTTAAGTCTTTAAATGGCCTTGCCCCATCGTACCTCTCTGAGTTACTGCATCTACACTCCCCTTCCCGCTCGCTCAGATCAGCTGATAAACTGCTCTTGGACGTGCCGAGGACTAAGCTTAGGGGGGACAGAGCCTTTGCAGCGGTAGCCCCTAAACTATGGAACTCGCTCCCATTGCATATTAGACAGGCCTCTTCACTGACAACTTTTAAAACCTCTCTTAAGACCTACTTATTTCACCTGGCTTTCGACCAGGTTTGAGATGCTGATTTTAGTTGTTCTGTATTTATTTTGTATTTTATTTCACCTAGTTATTTTATACTGTTTTATTATTTGATTATTGATAAACTATGTATGTTATTGTTGCTTTTATCCTATGTTATTTTTATTTATTTATTTATTTTTATCTGCACTTCCCTTGTGTATTGTCTTGTTTTCCTTGTTCAGCACTTTGGTCAGTGCTTGCTGTTTTTAAAGTGCTTTATAAATAAAACTGGCTTGGCTTAGCTTGACCTGGTTTTGCCTTGTTTCCAGAAATCTTGTCATGTTTGCTTTTGTTCTGAGTTTTTGCCCGTGATCCAGTCTAGCTTTTGTTTGGCTTTCAGCCAATAAAGCTGAGTTTAAAGTATTACCTCTGCTTGTCGTATCCTGCATTGGGGTCCTTCTCCTTGCCTGGCACACAGCCGATTCATAACAGAAGCATCAATAAATGGAATGGCTTTGTCTAGTAAGAATGGGGTCCAATAAATATGTTGCTGTTTAGGAGAAAGTAAATATTGAAGTTAAAAAAAGATCAATTGAAGATCAATTGAAAAGATCAATTGGAGAGTTTAAGCAGTACTGAAAGCAGCCGAACATGCAGAAATGTCTTTTTGATCGTTATAGTTTTTTTTGTCTAATGGTTAAAATTTTATTTGTGAAGAAATTCATAAAGTTATTACTATTTAAAGTTAAAGGACACGTTTCATGCTTTTAAATCCTTCCTTTTCATATATAAATCATTCACTTGTGGTCTATATAAAGTTGAACTGCAATGCTTCGGTCTGAATTCCTCATTATTGCAGCTCCACAGACCCCGCTTTGACCTCTTTTCTGACACCTGTCTTAGAGCAACCCGTTTTGGTGCGGTCTCTCTAAGTGTGAATGAGACATTTCACACCTGTTATAAATTTTAGCCAGGCCAGAGTAACTCTTCCCCAGGTTAGTGTGTGGAGAGTGTCCCCCCGTTCACCGGAGGAGCTCCAGGGGAGAGCTGTGATGAATTTTAGCACTTCGAAGATGCTCTGAACTGCGGCCTGAAGGTGCAGGGAAGCAACCCTCTTATCTACCAGTGAAAACACTGACGTAAAGGCAGTAAGCTGTGGGGATACAAGACTACCCATCCTAGCTTGTCATCTCTCACCAAGGGCAACTCCAGACTGGAACAGAGTCCAGTCCCTCTCCAGGAGACTGGTTCCAGAGCCCAGGCCATGCGTTGAAGTGAGCCCCACTATTTCTAGCTGGTATCTCTCAGCCAATTTGCCACGAGAGACCCTACCAGGGGGACAAGCTCCCGGACAACATAGCTGCTGGGATCACTGGGACACACAAACTCCTCCACATATTAAGGTGGTGATTCATGGAGGAGTTCTGTGCAATCTAATGAAGTAAATGTTGTTAAGAAATGATCAGACAACAGGGGGGTTTCAGGGGATTTTAACACTGCACGAAAAGAAGCATATTCGTCCCCTTATACAGACGCGGGCGCCGCTAGTAAATGGCAGCTTTCATCAGCATACGGGGATGCGCATTTTCGTTGGCCTGAGACGAATATGGTCGTTTGCGTACCACCAGAAGCAGCGGGGGGTAAAGGTATGGGGGAGCCGGCTGGCGGGAGGTGTTAACGACCCTACTTTACATATGAATAGCAGTGCTGCAAGCCGAAGCAGCGGCAACAGACCAACGTGGCTTCTCTGTCATTGGATGAAAAAAATGACATCACAATTCATTGCTCACATGTGATTGGTTGGTAGATCTGTCCCCCATTGGCCTTTATAAAGGCAGGCCTGCGTAAGCCTAATAAATAATAACCCAGCAATAAAAATTATTTTTAATTACTATTTCTGTGATATACCTTGTATTTTATGTTGTATTGATGCCATGCTAACAACCTCAACTAAAGGGAATTCAATTAAGAGAAACAAATTGTGAGGCACACGTTTGATTTAATTTTTTTTATTTATAAACCAATATGCACATACACATACACACACACACACACACACACACACATCATATTATACATATATATATATATATATATATTAAAAAATTAATCAAATTAATTAGAAGCTTTGTAATTAATTAATCTAAATTAATTGCATTTTAATCACATTTTAATATTTGACATGAGAATTATTAATTTAAGTTTGGTTGATGAATGAATCAATATACATAAGCTTAAACTTCAAAATTTTGTTTACTTTCCCACCAGTGTGCTACACAGACAATCAAAGGGCAGAAGTGCTCCTGTGATAAACAAACTCCTGAAATTAAAGTTAACCATCGTAACTGGATAGTTTTATTCAACATTAATGTCTCACTTAATATAGTTGGAAATTAATCATTTGCTCAGCTGTATTCCTTGATGTTGAAATGCTTGTTTTAACAGCTTATTTTGAATTAAAGACTTAAAATTAAACCACAAAAAGGAGCAAAAGTTCGTTTTCCGTTTAACAGCTGCTTTTACACAGCTGTGCTTTGCACTCACGTTGCTAGGTGACATGAGCTATGCAGAGGTGAGGGCAGGTGATGCAGATATGAAGGCTAGCCGCTCATGTCCTCCCTTTGCGGTCTTCGTGGGCTGCGAAGGACCCGGTCTATGTGGGCCGGGTCCTTCGAAGAATGCGGCCCCTGAATTTGGACATCGTGCGTCGATATAATCTGTATGCCTGGAATTCGTGCACTGAGAAACATTCCACGGTGCAAAATGTGATTAAAATGTGTTAAAATTTTTAATTCGTTAATTTCCCCGTAATTAATTAATCGAAATTAACAGGTTAAAGTCCCACCCCTAATTAATATATATATATATATATATATATATATATATATATATATATATATATATATATATATATATATATATATATATATATATATATATATATAAAGAAAACAAAAACATTATGACATATAATGCTTTGCTACTTCTGGGCCATGTGGTGATGGCTTTCTCTCAGAGCATGGTCCAGCATACAAACACTTATGGTGCACAGTGTTGTATTTAGGGTGAGCTTCAAGTCTGTCTTGCAGTTTGGCTCAGAGGTCACTGAGCTCCTGGCTGGGGAAGCTTGGCGGTCTTTATCCAGCCCGACACGCCCTCTGAGACGCCATCCTCCTCATCCAACATGAGGTCAGTGGTGACACCGTCCCAGAAGGCAACCTCCTTCACTGCCAGGACACTCGTCCTCGCCTCCAGCAGCTGTTGACACAGAGCACACATTAAGTCATTATGAAACTATATGAAATATTGTGAAAAATCAGGAAACTACACTGAAAGTTTGAGTCTCTTGACTTTGAATGTACACATAGCAGATAAGACCCTGAGTGCAAAAAAACAAAAAAAAATTAATCAGCCCATCTCTGTCACCAAAAACAATGGTTATGTGACAAAGTACCAACTCCTGCATCCCGTGAATAAAAGACAAATGAACAAGTACTTTGGAAAAAATGTAACATTGATAAAAGTACTTCAGTGATTTTGGCCATTAACCCTTGAGGCACCTTTAAACTGATTATACATTTTTTATCTTTAGGTCCCAAAATGTTACAGCTGCTGAAACTATAAACATTCAGTGTTAATTATTTTCACCTTCACTGAATCACCTTTTTATATACATTTTGGGTTGTTCAAAAGAAGCCAGATTTTATATAAATTAAAAAAAAAAACAATAAGTAATATTTCCCAAAAATAAAACTGCATTTACAAGCTAACTACACAAATACAGCAGACCAACAATACAATCCAACACGTCTTACCAGCTTCCTTCTTGCACGTCACCGGGCAGGATTTTTAATGGCTGCCGCCTTTTCCGGAACGTGAGGCTGACTGTAGCGGAAGCTGCGGCGAACCGTCTGTAGGTTTTGGAAGAAGCTGGAAAACATTTTTGTACATTGTAAATAAAGAGCATAAACACAGTGTATACATAAACATATCCAGGTAAAAAACACACAAACAAACAACACCAATAGATACTTACACACAGTTATATCACGGTACACGCATTAGGAACACTCACACTCGCGTTGTGAGGCGAACACAGTCTGTGGAAAATAAAGGTGAAAATAAATAAGAGTAAAAACATTTTAAGTTCTTCTCTCCTCCACACATTGAATACTGCTGCTTTGTTTCTGATTTTTACCTCTGCAGAGGATCATACAGGTGTTACACCAAATTCTGCGACCCATCATATTCTGCGACCACAGGGGGCGATAGCGTACATCCCTCTGCATGTACGTGCTGAATACCAGCGAGAAGGAGACTATTTACGTAAACTGCGTAAGCACTAAAACAGGAGATTGTAAACCTTACGGAATATTATTTCGTTCGCATTGACGAAAGCAATGCGTTTTTTTATTTGACATTGAACACAGCTGGAAGGACCATTGCATTGAATGCTTTTATTCTATCGTTTGAAATACATAAACCCACTGCTACCCATCCTTCAATAAATTGGTAAACGATAAATAAATGTTTCCAAGCACTTTTTTGGGAAGGGGTTCAAACGATTTATAAGATTTTCTGCCACCCAGCTCAGCTCTCATTTGAAATAAGATGATCCCCAAATAGCCATTTTGACACAGCTAGGTCACAGAATATGATGGGTATCAAAATCTGTGACCCATCATAATCTGTGACCTCACTGTACAGGTCAAAGTTCCATACAACTATTTCTCACCATTGTGCCACTCCCCAACTACAATCTGGACTTACCTTTTACAATATGTGACCCTCACATAGCCATTTTCACACAGGTCACAGGATATGATGGGTCACAGACTGTGATGGGCTACCCATCACAATCTGTGACCCATCATAATCTGTGACCTCACTGTACAGGTCCAATAATTATGTCAGAGTTCCATACAACTATTTCTCACCATTGTAATGTGTTATAGCTGTGATGTCTTATTTAGTATTTAACCACATTGACAAAATAGTTATTCATTTTAATAAATTCTTATTACATTTATCGAATCAACGTTAACATTTTGACCACAAGTAGTTTGAATCATGATCCTTTTTTTTTTTTCCAAGACAAATACTAACAGAACAATATAATGTACAGTAAATACCATTAAGGTATATGTAATGTACAAGGTAATTGTACCACAATATAGTACCACAAAAAAATCAAATAAAATAACATTTGAAATATGCGTTTATATATATTTGCATTTTTCTAATAAATGCTTTTATTAACTGGCTGGAGAACTATGTGAACTGCCAACAAAAATATGCATGCATATGACTATTCTGTGCAGGCTGGACAACAAAACTCAACATGATTCCCCACACATCTGAGATGGAACCACCTTCCACAGTCTTTGCATTGGATCTGTAACCAAAAAAAAAACATAACGCTGATGATTTTTACCACACAATTAACTTACACAGTCTACTATGATCTGAAATAAACTTCTTTAATCATTTAAGCTATTAAAAATACAAAACTGGTTAAATAGTAAAATAATGATTTACCATCCCTTTATGTATGATTTAAGAATTTATAATGTTTCTGGATATAATTCCTGCAATTTTTTAAAATACATTATTTCAATATTTAGGAGAGAACATGTGTTGTACACTGACGAAATCTGGCATAGACACTGTTTTATCTTTAACAAACCCAGTCAATGTGGGAACTCTTCTCAAAGGCTGTGGATCCTGGATTTGCCTCCCCGCAGTAGTGGCACAACTCTGTTAGATCATCTGAGGGACAATATAATTATAAATATATTTACTTCTTACTATATTGGCTATAATCACTCTATTACATTACATTTGAAGCTGTGTAAAGTTTCACAGAGTAAATACAAAGCATACCTGTTTCTGTCAGCAGTTTTGTGGCCACTTCCATTCTGTATTTGTCAACCGCTGACTGAGAATTTGGGAATGTCAGGGGCTCTTCTCCCAGAATTTTTTCAGCATACTAGGAATTAGGAGTACATAAATTACAGTTTATGGTATTCAATAAATAAAACTTAAAAACAGACATTTGTAAAAAAAAATTATTATTGAAATTAAGACTCACTTTCATAACAAATACACCACAAGAACTGCAGTCTGTCTGTGAAGAATGTGGCAGTGTTTCAGCTTTCCACCGTAAAACATTTGGATTTCCAAGCTTCCTCACGAATGCCCTTTAAAGATAGACATGTCTCGGTGTTAATTACATTTCTGAGTTTCTTTTTCAGAGTTTTGAGAGTACAAAGTAGCAGAAAAATCACCTGGTGGATTCCAAACAGTTCTTAAGTTTTGAAGAAGCATGGCCACTGGAATCAAGTACAATGCTCCTTTTTTGTTTTGGATAAATAGCCTATTTACATAATAAAAACAGAAGTGTTGTATGTATTCAGTAAGATCAGTAGTTAAACATCTTACTTGAAATACTGAATAACTATATCTCTTACTGCAAATATCCAGTGTCCAGGTTCATGAACTGCCCCCAACATAATATCAAATGTTTCTGGTTTGCACTAAAGATAGAAAACATTGTAGAAATGTATTTAATATCTGTCTAGTTCATTTCCATTGATTTATGATTATATCTAAAGCTATACGTATAAAAAATTTGAATTATTTGAAAATACCTTCAGTTTTGATGTCTTCTTCTGCCAGATGTTGGTCATCTCATACGAGTCAATGAAGAAAGCCTTAGTGATTTTCTGACGCTGGTTATGCTTTTCCACACATTTTGTGAGGTAGGCATTGATGACCTGTCAGCAACATGCATTAAACTATTAATCTGCATTTATGTCATTACTGCTATCTGTGTTTAGTAATAAAGGTCATCCTTACACCTTTAGAGGTATAAAAAAAATTCCTTGCTTTCTAGTTGCTGGCCAGGGGCTGTTTTTGCTATGTCCCAATAAAAAAGTTTGTGTTTTCCTACTCTGGACAGCAGGACATGCACCCTCTTTCCTTTCCAGGCCTCCTTGACACCTTTTTGAGAACACAGAGGGCATCATAAATAATTTTAGATAATATACAAGCTGTTGGTAACATTTTGCTATATTAGTGTGTGTCGTAATACATTTTTCAGTAGACATTTTTGATATGGGTGGAGAACAAATCGGTCCAGCTGGAGTTGCTGGTGTGGCTTGAGTTGCTGGTGTGGCTTGAGTTGCTGGTGTGGCTGGAGTGTCTGGTGTGGCTTGAGTTGCTGGTGTGGCTGGAGTGTCTGGTGTGGCTTGAGTTGCTGGTGTGGCTTGAGTTGCTGGTGTGGCTTGAGTTGCTGTGTGGCTGGAGTTGCTGGTGTGGCTGGAGTTGTGGGATAATCTTTGCTTGCCTTTCTTTTTAATTTTTGAGGTATTCTTGGGACCTCCTCTACATGGCGCTTAAGGTGGTCCAAGCTCACTCTCTGGACTTTTTTGCCCAAACCATCCACCAAGTCCACACATTTCCCTTCTATTCTTGTTACTGTCAATGGTCCCAAGAATTCAGGGTCTAGTTTTCCTCCTTTCCTTTGTTGGCTGCGAATATTTGCCCTCCACACAGTCTCTCCAACCTGCAGTGTAGTTTCTGTTGATTTGGACTGAAGTCTCCTCCTGATCCTCTCCTGCACTCGTTCCACATTGCTTTCAACAATATTAAGAATTTCCTCCTGTTTCTTGATATTGATGGAAACTTCTTCCTCCAAAAATTTTTCTTCAACAGAGCCCGTCTGTAGAAAATATAACAATATTTATTTAAGCATTTATTATTGTCCCTGTAGGTGATATGCTTAATGTTTTGTTGCATCTGTCTGTCTTACCTCATATTTTTCTGGAACTTCAGAGGGGTATCGTGCTTCTCTTCCAAACATGAGGAAGTACGGTGAGAATCTGGTTGTCAGTTGTTTTTTGGTCCGGAGCCCAAACAAAACGGCATCGAGGTTCTTGTCTCATGTCTTGGGTTTTTCATTTACAAGCTTAGCTATTGCCCTTAAAAAAAAAGAGAGATTATGTTTTCGTGGAAAGGCAAAGTGTTTCTGATAAACACCATCCAAGTTTTAGACAGTTAAAGAGTGATGAATAACATTTTTCTATAGCTGATCATAAATGTTACAAGCACACAATCCTGACAGTGGCAAAGGCAAATTAGGCAAATTTAGAAATGAAAAATCACTAATACTTGTGATTGAAATAGAAGATTTCCTTTTTTTCCTTGTCGTGTTCCGCATTATGGCAATAGAATTGGAATCTGAGTACCGTGCTATGCCCAACACATTTGCTTTGCCAAGGGAGGCTTAACATGGTGAAAAGCCTCCCTTGAACATCCAATAATGTTATTTTCAATTTATTTTATTACATGGTGATAGCTGCATCATGCTATGGAGACGTTTTAACAGCAGGAACTATCAAACTAGTCAGGATGGAGGGAGAGATGAATACAGAGAAATATTGAATGAAATCCTGCTCCAGAGCTGCTATAGGCCTCTGCCTGGGGCATCAGTTTATTTTGTCAGCAGGACAACGACCCAGACCACATGGCCAAGATCTCAAAACAGTGGCTTTAGAACCACTGTAAATGTCCTTGAGAGGCCTTTCAAGAGTCCTGAGTTGAATCTGATTGAACAACTATGGTGAGATTTCAAAATCTCCCATCCAACCACATATAATGTTGAGTAAAGAGATTCATCTAATACAGTTTGGAGTTAGGTTGTAACATTACAAAGCATAGAAAAGGTTAAGTACTGTGAAAACATGTATGGACTGTAGGCCAACAACCATAACCTGTAGCACAGGCTAACCTTTAAGTCATATTTGTCATATTGAGTGACTGTGTTCTGTTTGAATAAATACTTAATACATAAAGCTTTTGATAGAAAAGGATTGAAAGTAACATTATGGAATATAGAAAATGTTTTTATCCTCAAACAATTAATTTTTTAGAAAAAACTCAACAAAAAAGTTTTCACATAACAAACTATACCCCGGTGTTAAAATGACACACAGATCAGATGTTATATTTACCTTTGTATGGTGGCATTAAATCTTTCCACCAAACCATTTGTTTGTGGGTGGTATGGTGCACAAAGGCTTCTTTTGATTTGAAAAGCCTTGCAGATTTCTGTGGGTATCTATATTGTCACAAGAAGAATAACAATAGAGGAACTGGTGAGTATAAAATACATTAAGTTGAAAGCAGTAAGCCTTGCAAATACCCAAAGTGCAGCTGACTTGGGCAATATGTCATCATTTTTACAATAAATTAAATGAAATTTTACCACACAAGAAAATGTAAAAATACTTACACTGTTAACAAATTCCTTCCCCTGGTCCGTAAGTATACGTTTTGGCACCTCAAATTGGTAGATGAACTTTAACAGGGCTTGGGTTACCTCAACTGCCAATTTTGATTTTAACAGGTATGCCTGTGGCCAGCGTGTGCAATAATCAATCAGGACCAATATATATTGATTTTTCTGATCGGTCGTGACCAGCTTCCCAATAAGGTCCATTCCCACAAGCTCGAATGGAACTTTTGTCTGTGGAAAGAAACAGCATTTTAGCTTAAGTCACTTGGCTTGTAGCTCCAAGGAGGAGATGCATTTCACACTTGGTTCCACAAAGTGTTTTGTGGAAATGGTTGCCATGGAAGATTAAAAAGATTTATCTAACATGCATGAAAGAATGAGGGCTACATTCCAAGTATGTTTTTTTAGATGCGGGAATAATATTATGAAAAGATTACACATGTCTATCTATCTATCTATAAACATACATACATTAAATCAAAATAAATTAAATCTTTAAAATTATTTAATTTTTCTTTACTTATTTTGTTATTTATTAACTTATTTACTTTTTTATTTTATTTTTTATTTACTATGTATTCACTTAAATGAAACAGAGTAAAGTCTTTGGCTTCCACCTCTGATGGCATACAAATCTTATTGTTGTAAATAAGTCTTATCTTCCACATACTCATAAATGAACAAAGCCATGGAGTAAGGGTAATTTATAAGAAAGAAAGATTAGTAGCACAAAACTTACATTAATAGGCTTGTATTGTGACTCTGCCTTAAGAGTGGGTTTATTCCTCTGGCAAACTGCACATTGGGACACCTGTAATAACAATGTAATTGTTTCACAAATATAAGTGTGAAAATAATTTAATGATGCTATTAGAAATTTGTGCTAACACGATACTTGAACATACCAATTTTTCAATGTCCCTAGACATTCCAGGCCAATAATATCTCTGTGAATGGGCATCTCTGGTTTTTAACTGTCCACAGTGCGCTCCAATGTCACTAGCATGAAACAGAGTGAACAGTTCGTCGGCCTCTTGAGCGCTGCAGACGACTTTGGCCTTGGTTTCTTTCTTAGAGCCCTTGTGTCTAATGTAGAACAATTCACCATCTAAAATATATTTTTGTTGTACAACATAGTGCAAACAGTTTAAAAATGTTGTTTAGCAGAAGTTTGTGGTCTTGTTTTTTTTCTGTTGCCGTGTGAAATTCCTTACCAATCACGGTGAAGTTAGCGGCCCTCCGCTGCACAGTGTAGCGCTGTTGTTTGTCCATATTTAATGGATATTCTCCTTTTGTAAGGTAGAGCATTAGCTCTTCAACTAAACTTTTATCCATGGCTCAGGCTTAAATCCTAAACAAAATACCTAGGGTACCTGCTCTGTATCTGTGGAATTGCTCTTAGCTCCTCTCCAATCAAATCTGTCAGCCAATTTTTACTATATTAGGGGCAGGGCATGCGGACAGGCAAGCCAGGCAGGTGCTTGGAGCCCCGGCCTCTAGCCCCCCCTCCCCCCCAATAATAATAATGTTATTGTTATTATGTACATAGTCTGTTATTTGATTGTTGTTATGTTTGTGTTAACTTACAGTTCCTAAAGTTTGTTGATGAATGTAAAAATCTATTTGTGTGGGTGAGAGAGTGAAAGAGAGTGAGAGCGCAGCATTAGGCCCCTTTATCTGCTCTAAAATAATTAATAATTGTTGTCTGTTTTACAGTTCCTGCAGTTTGTTGAAGTAAAATATTTTACCTGTGCAAATATTTTGACAAGTCCATTATTATTTAAAAAATATTTGTGAATGAGCCACTTAACTTCTAAAAAAAGACATCTTAGCATCGCTCTTACAGCTATGGGGTCAAAATGACCCCCTCAGTGGTTCCAGGAAGTTTGGAATGTTGGTGGTTCTAGTGTGAACCTGCATCTGACCCTGTACTACCCCCAGACTGTTGCCAATTTAGAGACTTTCTCGTTACATTTAGTGAGTTTACAAACCCCTCTTGCAAAGAGCAAAAAGCGAGCGACAAATGTAATGTCTTTTTGTTGAGTTATTGGAGACTTTTGGGGACAAAAAAGCACTAAATGACGTTAAAAAAGACTGTGTAATATGTGAAATAAGTATCACCCAGTCAAGGACAAAATGAGAATCAAATATGATTTTAAGTGAGTCCAGATTGTAGTTGGGGAGTGGCACGACGGTGAGAAATAGTTGTATGGAACTTTGACCTGTACAGTGAGGTCACAGATTATGATGGGTCACAGATTTTGATACCCATCATATTCTGTGACCTAGCTGTGTCAAAATGGCTATTTGGGGATCATCTTATTTCAAATGAGAGCTGAGCTGGGTGGCAGAAAATCTTATAAATCGTTTGAACCCCTTCCCAAAAAAGTGCTTGGAAACATTTATTTATCGTTTACCAATTTATTGAAGGATGGGTAGCAGTGGGTTTATGTATATCAAACGATAGAATAAAAGCATTCAATGCAACGGTCCGTCCAGCTGTGTTCAATGTCAAATAAAAAAGGAAGGAATTTAAAATAATAATAAGAAGAGTGTGGTGTTGCTGTTTAAGCCTTTATGTTTCTGCGTGTTCATTTCATCGAACAGGAATGACAAATAAAACAAACAGGAATAAGGAGTCCTAATATTAAATTTAATAAAGCCATTTTCAAACAGTTTACAGATTAATCCGGGTCAGAACTGCATACCATACTCGTGTGAGATGGCATGAAGTACTGGCACTTTCTAATTCAAGTTACAGTTGTCATATAGTCAGAGCATATCAGTCTTGATTACATCATTTACAAAACAGAATGTGGAAAACAGATAATTTCAACAACAGGGTGACCTTGAAGTCTCCATTTCTATCATTGTTTAGTCTTCATCAGTGTGGCTCATTGTACAGTCAGAACACAAAGTTCATGATGATACAGAACATTATAAGCTTCTGTATTTTTAATCAGTTAAGTTATTTTCCAGACAAATTTCTCAGGGAAGTAAACGTATGTAAGTAAATGTATGTAGCATATATCATATTCCAACAATCCCCCTTTTGACCTTAGACATTTCTAAGGTCAACTTCACCAGCCTGACCTCAGGTGGTCAGCCAGGACTGTATTGATGTTAAGAGCCAGAAGAGGATTCTTGTGAAAACTAATCTCATACTATTGTGATTGTGAATTTAGCAAAGAATTAAGACAGGGTTTAATGATGTCATATTGATAATGGATGTACCTACTTTCTATACTTTCTTATGGCCTGAAAAACAAAAAGAAAACAAGCATTAGTCTTTCATAAGTCAGTGTTGTTCAGTGAAGTGGATTAGCATTTAAATTTAATCAGTCCAAAGTAAATTCTACATTTAAATTGGCCCATATGACAAACAGTAACATGAAACAGTCACTATCCCTTTAACGTTCCGCGTCCCGATCGCGGGCCGTCGCGCAGAATTCTTAAATATACAGTCAAATTTCTCCGTCCCTATGTTGTCAAAACACACATACGAAACATTAAAAGAAAGCCACGGTTCTCCTCTTTCTAACCATGTATGCCATTGCCATGTACAAAAATCACAGCATATACAGCGCAGGGTATTGTAAGCTGATAGCCGAAACTAGTAATTTGACTTTCCTACCTTCGACCGCTCGTCTGGACTCCAAATCTTCATAATTCTCCACAAATTTGGCATCATTCTGTCCGTAACAGTCCAGTGAATATAATCCAATACATCCATGAGGTCAAAAACACGAGTCGTATCCACAAGGGCACCAAAAACAGAGCCTAAACTTTTCTTGAAAAAACGTAAACACTGTTTGTTGCCTCCTGTTAGCTGTGTAGCTGCCAATAGAGCCTCCATTTTGCTCCAAATCGGAAGTTCCGGGTCTTAGGCTTTGATTGACACCTAACTTGACCAACTGGGACACTGTGACGGCTGTCTGTAGCAAGGAATAGCCAATGAGTGTCACAGACTAGCACAAGCTCCTGCCCACATTCTGATGACAACAGATCCAACCTATCAGCTCACAGAATAAAAATAATGCTACAGACGCTTAGCCAATGAAATTCTGAACACGTGGATGTATAGTTTGAGGGGTCTATGTTCTTTCTGTAAAACAGAGCATCCTTCGAATGACAGATTTGTGGTTTCAGGATTTCTGTGCGCTCATGTATAAAAGATGTTTTATGTGTGCTATTGCTGTTTTGATGGGTTTTTTTTGTTCAAAACATTGCCAAAACACAAAGAAAAGATTATAAAAGGCTATAGTGCCATGAAAAAACTCCAGTCAAGTGTGTACCATGCCTTTGTAAACCGTGATGACTGACACAGAGAAAAGAACATGTAAAATAATAATGTGCCATGAGTATGTAAATAGTTTTATTTAATATTTTTATTTTAAATATAGTATGTATATAGTATATATAGTAATATTTGTGTGTTTATTAAAATGTTTGTTGACTATAGCACTGGTTTGGACTACTGTTTATAATGCACACGTTTAGTGTACTCTTTATTGCTTTTTATGATAAAATATGAATTTCTAAAACAAGGAGAGTGGCTTTGGCTCTATATTCTAATTCCTCTAAGTGTAAGCTTTCATTAGAGCCCTCATTGATGTCTGTAGGATGAAGCATTCAGAAGTTATTGCATATTTCAGGGTTGTCCAAGTGTCTCCAAAAATGTCACTCTGAAAAACGCACAACCCATACCTTATGGACTATGCTGTAAAATGCTCAATTTTACAGCTATTGCTTTCAAATTTGAAATGGGAATAGCCAAGACCTTATTCTTTGCAATCATGATGTGTTTTAGTCCATAAGTACCAAATTCAACTGTCTAATCTCTTGTTTTTTTTGTTTTTTAATCTAGGCGAGAAAAAAAATCTTCAAATTTGTCTGTTCAAAAGAGAATAACGTTCTGATAGTTACACTTAGAGGAAATCTTACTTTTGTATTAAAAAATATAGAATGTTACCTTTCCAAAATGCCCAAGCTTTTTCACATAGTCCCAAGGGTTTAGGAACAGCTTTAACTTAAAAATTTGAGTAAATTCTTAGGCGTTTTTGACACAAAACCCCCGGAATGTTAAAATGTGGATTGCATCCCTTCAGGATCAAATCCAGTTCCAATCGATGAAAATCTTACTGCAAACATAAAGAAATGATCACTGATCAGTGCACAGGTAATAGTTATATAATATATGCAGCCTTCTTTCCGCACATCGTGCTCATATTCACCAAAGCCTTGGATGTTCAAACCACAGTAGTCAGCAGTTGTCACCTGGAGATGCATCCCTGCACCTCTTTAGACATCAGCTATTCACTTATGGCCGTCATCCTGGTTAGTTTCCTGTTAAAGGCTCATAATGTCTCAGGTATGATCTCAGGTACCTGTGGAAAAAGTCCAGTGAAGAAAGTTCCAATTTCTCCCTGTCAATTAAACAAAAATCATGAACTGCAGGTCTTGTGGGTCAATAATTAAATTTGCACAAACTAAGACAGGACATCAAAATGTCCATAAATATAAGGATATATTTATTCAATGGCTTTTATTTATAAATCTTTTATTTTGTTAATCAGCCTGAGAAAAATTATCTTACAATTTTCATATACCAATAGTTTACTAATTTACTAAGTAAGTGGATTCAATCCACCAAAAGTGAACCTGATTTAATGCACCTAGAGTTAAATATCAGATCAAGCAAAAAGCTAATTTGAGCTTCTGTCTGTCTTATGAGTGGGTGAGTGTGAGTGAGTGAGTGTATGAGTGAGTGAGTGAGTGAGTGAGTGAGTGAGTGTAAGCTGCTTCTTCATTGCAAGTGTTTGTGTTTTGTTTTGCAAGCTAAGTGTCAGCTGTCTCCTTTTTCATACAATTGTAAAGTTAACTTTTGCATTTTGGTCTCAAACTCATCAGGAAATTCAAAATGCAAATGAATATCCTTAAATTAAAATTTGACACACCTTCTATGTAAGCTAAAGTGGAACAAAAAACACAAGAAAACAAAAAACAAAACATGGGATGATTCTCAAAATATCTAAAAATAATCATTTTAAAGTTCTCTGATCTTAAACAGCTGTTGGATAACTCTGTCTATAAAATTACTGTTCATTTCTGACTCCTTTGGCATGAAAATCTGGGGAAATAAAATATCTTAGAAGGATTAACAATCAAAATCATTTCAAAGTAATATACTGTACTCAAAATTATATTTATTCTGTAAGGGTCTGTACCTAAAAGAAAAGCACAATTATGGCAGACAAACTATGGCTTCATAAACCTCAAGTTACTAAATTGTGAAGGGGAAAAATGCATAACCTTGACCAAAAACAACATCAGCAGTTGTTACTAGTTCAGCAGTGAAATAAGAATGGCTTTAACTATTTTTTTTTCCATTTTGTGTAATTCTATGCTTTTAAATCTAAACACCTGCAGTGGGATTTTCACCAGAAAACAAACAAAATAAAAATAATTAAAGCTGCAAGCAGCGATAATAGGCCCTCGCCGGCCGCCGCCCAAGTGCTGGTGCCGATTTGAACCGTGCTTTTCCAGCCGTGCGTATATTTTTAGGCAATTTTTTTTTGGCTGGCACATATGAAAAACTGCAATGGATGTATTGGCTAACTCAAAGAAAAAGATGCCATATTCTGGGCATCGCCATGGCAACGCCTTACACATTACAGAATTTTCACCTGTAGGTCTTTTGTTCAGGGTGATGTGAAGAATGTGCGTACAAAATTTCATGCATTTCTATGCATTTCTGAAAAAGATATGGTCATTTTTGTATCGCAGAAATTTCACATTTTTTCCCATAGGGATAAAATGGGGAAGTTTTGTGATCGTCATGCCAACAGCGTCCAAAATATGATATAGGGGTCATTGACTTTTTTGATCAGGCTGACATAAAGAATGTGTGTACCAAATTTCATGTATTTTGGGCAAACTAAGCCGAAACTTTAGTATTGGGGAAATTTGACTTTTTCCCATAAGAATAAAATGGGGCATTTCGGGCTCCGCCATGGCAACATGTTAGAAAATAGACTATGGGTGTGATTGGCTTTTTTGATCGGGATCATGTCAGAAATGTTGACATAAATTTTCATGCATTTCAGACAAACTAAAATTCTGGACCTCCATACAAATTTTCGTTTGCTTCTGTAGGGGGCGCTATTGCACTTAGGATCTTGATTCCCTAGTTGTGGGTTAAGGCTGGTTCAGTACATAAGTGATAAAATTTTGAGGCTGATCGGCCAAAGATTGTGGGAACGAATGCACAAACAAATTTGCGGCGAGAGACAAAAATGAAGGCCAAATTCATGCACTTGTCATGGAAACACCGTTAAATATTCTATAAAACCCCGAATAACTTTTGATGCCCCACTTCTCTAGGCGATCCTGAGCGATTTTGGTGTCAGTTGGTTAAACGCCTTAGGACAAGTTGATTCAAATACGAGGTGTGCAAAAATGGTGACTCAGCAAAGGTCAAAGTTCAATCCACAATGGCCGACTTCCTGTTTGTTACACAGAGTTCTCATAATATAGTTTTTTGTTAGTTTTCACATGATCTCCATGTCACGGGAATTTCATGGTTGTAGGACAAACTTGACATTGGGAGGGCTCCCATAGGCGCAATGTATTTTGATTTTTGTAGGGGGCGCTGGTTCACCATTTTTTTGAGTTTTTTAATGGTGACATTAACCCCTTAACTGGCAGCAAATAAAATCACCTGAAACAACTACATAACACCCTCTGGTTATTATTGGCTCTGAACAACCCATTTCATAGCCTATTAATCGGCTGCGTCTGGTCCGCGGGCCGAATGAAGTGCATTTATATGGCAGGCTAGAACCGCCCAATTTGACTGACACCTCATTAGGCCAATAATGTTAAGAAATGGGTTTCCCAGAGCCAATAATACTCAGAGGGCGTCACGTAGCTTTGTCAGGTGATTTGGTGCAGCCAGTTACATGATTGGCCGAATGACGTGTCAATAAAAATGGGAGGGTCTAGCCTGCCATATAAAAGGGACTACAAACGGCCCGTCACCGGGCCCTTGCCAGTTAAGGGGCTACAAAAAAAAATTTTTCACCAGACTTAAATTTTTTGTGGAAAAATTGGTGAGTTTTCGTAAATGTTCAGGGGGTTAAATTTGCGATCGTTTACTCATACGGAATAATAATAAATAATAATGAAGAACGCCAACGATTCCAATTATGCCTTTTTCCAGTCACCTTCATATATACGTTTTCGGAAACGTCTCGACACGACCAACGTTGTCGTGAGGTCCATGGTCAATGACGAGCGCGTTGCGCTCGTCATTGACCCAATTTCATCGCGCAAGCTAGCTCATGATGCTAACGATTTCAATTATGGGCTGCTCCAGTCACCCCCATATTTACGTTGTCGAGAAGCGTTCAACCTGACCTACCTTGTTTGAGGGTCCGCTTCGCGCTCGACTTTGACCCTTTTTCGTTTTTCGCGCGAGCGAATACAATAGGCTCCTCGCCGATCCCTTCGGGAGGCTCGGGCCTAAAAATGTCATGGACAAAGTCTTTAGTCAAAATGTAGATACTTTTAGGGTCAGAGGTCATACTCACAACACCATTGTTGACCTTACATGCAGCTCACTGCAGGTTTGTCATCTTTGGTTGTCTAAACTGAAATCAGGGCGTGTCCCCCTTAGACCTCATGGGAATTTATAAGAGAACAATAGTTAGTGTTGGAGGAAGCATTAAACAAATTATACTCTTGAAACCACAAAATTCTGGCCCCTGTAGGGGTGGCCTTACAATAGTAGTTGAGTCATACTACTGAATATAGCATAACTGTAATTAAAATCTTGAAATCAATTGTTTTCTGCCTGGGAGTTCTTTGACCTTTGACCCTCTAATGTGCTCTTTCTTCACTGAAACCTGTGACTGAGCGTGCATAAGGCCTAACACTCCCCATGTCGAAGAGATCTCCTGTTGATGACTCTCCTCCTGGTCTCAGACTTTACACCGAGATCAAGGGTCAAGAACTCTCAGGTGACCTGTTTGTGAGATGGTTGGCCTCCTCCTTCTTGAGCACCAGGAGCCTTATTTATATGAGTTTATGGAGCTCTCAATCTGTTCAGGAGATCTTAGGATGAGCTTGAACACCTCGATCTGCACCAGTTTCTTTATTGGTAGCTGATCCAGTCTCCTGCAGCGCCGGTGTTGTTGTTCAGGCTCCTGTTAGAATAAAACTGAGAGATTTTCATTAGTTAAATCTTTACTTTTCTCCTAGTCCATATCCCTCCTTTTGAGACATAAACTCTGTTTTTTATCTCAAAAATTTACCTTAATTTAGCTTATTTATCTAAGGGGCATATTGATTTTATATCATTAGCTTTTGGGATTTTCCTTTAATGCTTGATTCAATATCAAATTGTTCAGACATTCAAAATTCAAATGTTCTCTGCTTTTCTCTTATAATCTTAGCTTTAAACAAATCTACCAATTAAAGAAATGTACAAAACAGTAAATCGGTATCTTGTATTCTATTCTTCATGGGCAAACAAATAAATTTTTAGTTCTCTGTGTTTTGCAAAAAATACTTCAACCTGAGATTTTCAAGGCATCTGTTTTACTGCCTTTGTTTGTTCATTATTTATTTTTAAAGCAATAAAATCCTGACTCCCTTTTTTTAAATGATTTTTAATTTTTTTTTGTCTTTTTATCCATCTGTGGTCGGCTTATCTCTCATATGTATCGGAAGCGAAACCTTCCTTTCGAGAATTTTTGACCAGCATACCCTTATCTTCAACCAGAACTATCCAAATTAAAGGAAAGAAAAGAAGCGAAAAAACTTAGAGCTATAACTGTCATCCACACGCACGACTTCTGTCTCTGACTCTCACTTAGATTCACGTGCACACATCCTTGAGATAAAAATGCACACACACACACACACACACACACACACACACACACACACACACACACACACACACACACACACACACACACACACACACACACACAGCAGTGCTAAAACCTTGGCACCATTCTCTTTTCCTTTTTTCCTTTTTCTTTCCTACACACACAGTTATGACAAAACAGCTAATATTGACCAGTGGAAGATTGTCCCATTCCTCTAAACTCTGTTCCTTTTTAAACAACAAATGACACCATACTCTGCAAAGAAATTCACCTCAAAATATTTTGTCCTTATTTCCTATTTCTCTCTGAAACACACATGACAATACAAATACACAGCAGTACTCAGTCACACAGACAGACATGTGGAGGCCTCCTTACACACACAGACACATATTCAAGCATCAATCAGTTTTTTCAAAATTCATTATTGTTATAGATTTTTCTTTCCCAAGTGACCTAATTTTGGGATTGCTTACTTCAGGTGGGTGAGTCAAAGTTTTTGACCCAAAGATCAACTTTTACCTGATTAAGATGGAGAGATTTCTCCTTTAAACTTAGCTTTCAGCTTAATATCTGTGCTTGGAAGTTTACACTAAAATAATTTTACATCACCAGTTATTTTTGAAGTTTCACCCTCTTTTTAATCAGAGCCCCTTTTCTACACCCACTGTCGTCAGTCATTTTGTCCGTCAGTCCAAACTGCAACAACAAAAACAATGTTAGCAAGGTACCATTTATATTTTTTCTTTTTTTTTAGGATTTTTACTTTTATTACAAAACTCTTTTTTCTCTTTATCTCTTTATTTCTTCATTTCACTGTATTCTTTTACTTTTTCTTTATTCTCTTTATTCTTTTTATTCTTTATCTCTATCTTTTGAGGCTTTTAAAGGGTTTTAGTTGCTTTTATGGATTTCTGAGATCAAGGTTCGTGAAAAGAACCGTGAAGAGCACAAGTGTTTACTCTATCAACTTTTCTACCGGGAGCCGTAGACAGACGCATCACTGTTACGCCGTTCAACTTTCCAAAGGATATGAGTAAAGACAAATGTTCTGCTTTAGATTTCAGAAAAACCAAAGGCCCTCTAAACCTGAAAACCCCCTGAAAAGGGTATTAATTCGGTCCGCTGATCAGACGGCCCTTGGACTCATCACCATCGCTATTCGTTTTGCCTATTTTTCTTTGAACTCTTTTATTATTTTCAACTCTTTTTCTTTAACTCTTTTAAACTCTTTTTTTTTTCTCAAACTTTTACACCTGTGTGAAATGGCTCCAATTACACCTTCCTCCTTTCTTACCACCAGTGACCATTATAATTTGATACCATTCAATATGCAGATATTTAGAAAAGGTCTCTGCCAACTTTTAGGTGGAGATCTCCTGGTCACTGATAGAGTCTGGAAGTCAGTACTGTCGCGCGGAACCTCGAAGCGGTGATTATCGGTGGCCAAATTCACTCCTTATTCCCAGGAAACTCAAAAAACACAAATAAAAACATCTGAAAATCAAAAACATTCCTGTTCGATCACGTCGGGGTCACCAATTGAAGGAATTTAAAATAATAAGAAGAAGAGTGTGGTGTTGCTGTTTAAGCCTTTATGTTTCTGCGTGTTCGTTTCATCAAACAGGAATGACAAAACAAACAGGAATAAGGAGTCCTAATATTAAATTTAATAAAGCCATTTTCAAACAGTTTACAGATTAATCCGGGTCAGAACTGCATACCATACTCGTGTGAGATGGCATGAAGTACTGGCACTTTCTAATTCAAATTACAGTTGTCATATAGTCAGAGCATATCAGTCTTAATTACATCATTTACAAAACAGAATGTGGAAAACAGATAATTTCAACAACAGGGTGACCTCGAAGTCTCCATTTCTATCATTGTTTAGTCTTCGTCAGTGTGGCTCATTGTACAGTCAGAACACAAAGTTCATGATGACACAGAACATTATAAGCTTCTGTATTTTTAATCAGTTAAGTTATTTTCCAGACAAATTTCTCAGGGAAGTAAACGTATGTAAGTAAATGTATGTAGCATATATCATATTCCAACAGGATGGAATCCCAAAACAATTAAAAAAACCCCAAAAAACAAAAAAAACCCTAAAGCAAGCTAAAATCAAACAGACATGTGACGACCACACCCGAGAGTGAAGACTCCAATCCCAGGAAATCACAGCAAACACGAAGACAAGGGGTAGGGGGAAACTACCACCCAAGCCACCAGTACTGCCACTTCCACGACTTCCAGCAACTGAAATAAAATAAACAAACAATCAATGAAGAACGAAAACAATTAACAGAAAATAAACAAATGAACAAAACTATGGGACAGTGAATGCCTCACACTTATTAAAACACTGGGTATGAACTCACATTAAAACTAGGCCTCAGAAAGATGGCTTAAGCTGCAGGCACAAAGCCGAGCACCGCAGCTGATACTGCTGTAACGTGAGGGTTCGGGATATGCCACTGATTCTCTCTCAGCTAAAAGAAACAGCACGATGGAGATGGATAATTTTCTCAGCAGCCTCTTTGTTTACTGCACCACATTTTGTGTACACTACAACTTCCTTGTTCCCACTTCCCGTGTGACTCACACAACCAATCAGAAGCCAGAAACTCCTAGCCTTAAGTAAATGTGGGAAAACCACAAAGGTACATTCACCACCGCATTAAAACTTCACTGAAATGTGCATCAATAAACATCCTAATGTACTTACAAAAACATGTAAACACTAAATATAAATGCAAATATGTATATGCTTAGCTTCTGTAACCGCATCTCTATAAACTAACTGAAGTTTACCTCTAAACTTTACATTTTCCTCCCTCTCTCACATAAGAAACGACCTCGGTTCACATAGGACAGGAAAAAAAGAGAGAAAGACAAAACAAAACAAAGCAACAAGCTACAAATAAGAGAACAAAAAAACCCCAGCACATTCATTTCAAAACATTAAGGTAACTGGGAGTCACAACTGAAAAACTAGATCCTTGACCAGTAGGTGGTGAGGGGACAGTGTCCTGTGGGGAACAGTCAAAACATCAGGTTGAGGAGAAGGGGGCAAAGGGGAGGGGGAGTTGGGCTTTGACTGAGTAGGGGGTCGTGGCTGACACACCTGAGGGGCTGATGAGGGTGCAAGGCTGAGGTCCTGCATGTTGTAGTTCCTCTTAACCTTGGATGTGGAAAATTTAAAGGGCAAAGCACCTGATAATGCAGTCAACTGATGAAGCTGAGGCTGTAGCGGTATGTCACCAGTAGGTGGTTTGTTCCCAGTTTCAGGAAGAGGTGCATTGTAAGGTCTGAGACGATTATAGTGAATAATCTGAGACTTGTCTGATTGATCCAGGAGGTAATGAATCCTGTATGTGACACCAGGGGATTCATCCTCAGAACCAACGCACTCAAGTATATCAAAGGGGCCCTTCCAATGGGGAGCAAGTTTCTGTTTTGCTGTAGTGGGGATATTTAACCACACAAGGTCACCAGGAGCATAAGTGGTGTGTTTGATGCCTTTATCATACTGTTGCTTCTGCTGGTTATGGGCAAAGTCTCTGTTCCCGGCAGCAGTACTGAAGGCGGACTGAAGCCTCTGAGTTAACTGTTTAACATAATCAGCAGGCGAACATGGGGTACAAGAAGCAGGCATGTTATTAGGTAACAGCATGTTATTAGGTAACAGCATGTTAGCAGGTATCCGTGCTTCACGTCTATGTGTGAGAAAGAATGGAGTAAATCCAGTAGTAGAGTGAGGGCTAGTGTTGTAAGCCAAAGCAACTTGATTGAGACAGCCATCCCATTCACCAGGCTGCTGAAGTAGTGACTTCGCTAACTGATCAATAAGAGTTCTATTGAATCTCTCAATCATACCATCACACTGAGGATGATATGAGGTGGTACATGTTTTTTGGATTCCCAGCAGGTGACACAGGTGTTTCACCAGATCAGATTCAAATTGACGTCCTTGATCCGTGTGCAGCATTTCAGGGATACCATGCTCACAGATGAAGTTTTCAAACAGACATTTTGCAACTGTTATTGAGCATTGGTCTGGAATGGCATAGAGGTTGACATAGTTGGAGAAATAATCCTGAACAACAAGCACATACCTGTTGTCATGACTTATGATGGGGAGCTCAAGTATGTCAGCTGCCACCCTTTGAAATGGCTCAGTGGCAACAATTGTTCTCATTGGAGCTCTGTGCCGAGGTGTGGGATTTCTTTGGGTGGCTGTAGCTCAGTAGGTAGAGCAGGTCACCTACTGATCAGAAGGTCAGGTTCGATTCCTGGCTACTCCAGGCTACATGCCAATGTATCCTTGGGCAAGGTACTTAACCCCAAGTTGCTCTCCGACGCAACCGTCGGAGTATGAACGTGTGTGAATGTTAGATAATTAAAGCACTTAGCTTAGGTAATATGGAAGTGCTTGTATGAATGGGTGTGCATGGGTAAATGTAAAACGTGTTGTATAAGCGCTTTGAGTGCTCTGACTGAGTAGAAAAGGGCTATATAAGAGCTAGTCCATTTACCATTTACCATCACATGGAGTGCACTGTGTACACCACATTTTGATGTCACGTGACATGAATGGCCAGTAATATAATTGCTGAGCACATTTCAGGACTTTATCTGCTGCCAGATGACCTGTTACTGGGTTTCCATGCAGCAGCTGCAAGAGGGTGTCTTTTAAAGCCTGAGGAACAACCAACTGGTGCAGCAATGACTTCGTGGATGGATTGAAAACTTTACGACAAAGTAAACCATTATACAGGGTAAGTTTAAAGTACTCATGCCAAAGCACTTTCTCTACGGGCGAGCGTTTTTTCATGTGCCAGTGGGGTGGTTTCCGACCCTTAGCTTTCCAACCAATGACCTCTGGCAGTACAAGATCATTTTGTTGCTCCTCTCTTAGTTTATCCTCTGGTAACACGAGCACAAAGGTGGATGAGACAGATGATGCATCATAATGCATCATCATTGCGTGCAACCTGTTTGGGGTCAGTGCTGTAGGAGCTGTAGTCAGGTGGGCTTAACCGGATTGAGCAGCTTTTATCAGGTTGTAGGGTGGCTGGAGCAATACAAAACATGCTCTGTTCTGTGGGCATAACAGTAACAGGGCAGTGTGACATGGCATCTGCATTGAGGTGGCAGTGCCCATCTTTATGGATAACAGTCCATTCAAAAGGATCAGGTTCAATGGCCCAGCGTGCTCGTCGACCAGTCCTATCACTGTCAATGGGTATCTTTCTGAGACCCAAGAGTGGTTTGTGATCTGTGACAATAACAAAGGGCTGCTTGTAGAGGTAGTGACGAAAATGTCTTACTGCCCAGCAGGGTTATAATAGTTTTGGATTTTACATTATAGTTTAGTTTTAGTTAGTTTTTACTTTTTTTTCTCTAATTCAGTTAGTTTTAATTAGTTTTCAGAGTGGTTTTTCTCGTTTTTATTAGTTTTTATTTTTGGTTTCAGGCTTAGTTTCAGTATTAGTTTTAATATTTTCATACCTAATCAGGTGCAAGATTCAAGGCACAAAAGTGACTATTGTGTAATGAAAACTTGACAAAAGATACCGTTTAAAGAAATATATTCAACAACCAACTGTTCACAAGACATGCTAAATGTGTGTAATATTAAGGACACACATGAGCATCAACAGGGAGAAACAAAGAAAAATATGAACTCCCAAACTCAATAAATTCTACAATAAACTCCACAATAAACTTCAGCATCAGTGCAGCAGATTAACAACACCTACATTTGGTGTTTGACAAAAACAAACTCTTTGAAGGTGTCAAAGCTCAAATCCAGCTGCATCCTGATGTTCTCACCACCTGAAGCTGCTTCTGTTTTGGAGCTAGCTTGGTTAGATGCTGCTAATGAAACTTGCAGGGTCTTTGTACACAACCTACAGAAGTGTCCGACCTCATGTCCACATTTATGCTTGTGTAGCTGGATTGTGTGAGTTAATTACCTTGTGGTCGTGTGCAGGTGTTTTATATGCGGTGCAGACTGGGACTTCTTTTTTGGTCCTCGCTCTTTGTGCTCAGTTTTTTGGCTGCAAACATATTTGTCCCTGTTTTTTTTTTCACCTTCTTCATTCCTTCACGTCCATTTCGATAGTTTCAGCAGTCTCCCTCTAGGAATTTGCTGACAGTTGTGAGTCCTTATATTGATGCTTTGATTATTATTCCTGATTGTTATTCTCTGACTGATAAAATAGCCGGAAACGCACAAGAACGCAACAGTTTGAGGTGGACTTTGATGTTGCTGGTTTTTCCTGACTGAGAAGTGTTCCGCACATTTTTCATCATCCACAACAAGACTTTCGATTCTATCTGTGCTCTTGTACTCAAAGAACCTCCATATGGGACTCTGCCGCTTTTTCGGCAGACCGCAGCCATTACTTTGCGGACCAGCGCGGTGAGCGCACGCGCATGCACACTCACACAGTTGTCCTGTGGCGCTCCCAGCTTAAATTCGGAGAGCGGAAAAAATGATTTCATATCAATCCACAAGGCTTTAAAAAAAAAAAAACAAAAAAAACAAGTAAATGAAAGTCAGTTTATCGATAATTTCAGTTAGTTTTAGTTAGTTTTGTAAACTCATAATTCAGTTTTAATTAGTTATCGTTATTTCCTTTTAATTATAGTTTTTATTTATTTCAGTTAACGACAATGTTTTTTCAATTTCAGTTTTCGTTATTTTGTTCGTTTTCGTTAACTATAATAACCCTGCTGCCCAGACAATAGCCCAGAGTTCTCTATCATAACTTGACCATTTTCTTTCTGCTTTGTGAGCACATGGCTAGCATAGGCAATCACTTTCTCCTGATGTCCCTGTTTTTGAGCTAGCACAGCACCAATAGGAGTGGATGATGCATCAATGTAGAGAGAAAAAGGCAATGTGAAGTCAGGGAATGAGACCCCTGGAGGGTTTGAGAGTGCATGTTTCAGATATATGAATGCATCATTACACTGAGAAGTCCACTGGAAAATTGCATTCTTTTCGGTGACTGCATGAAGGAAGACACTGTGATGTGCAAAGTTCTTAATGAACTTACGGTAATATGAACAGAGTCCCAAGAATGCTCTTACTTCTGTAGCTGTGCGGGGAATAGGCCAGTCTCGAACACTTTGCACATTTTTGGGGTCAGGCTGAATGCCATTTTTAGATACAATATGGCCTAGAAATTGTACCTGATCCTTGGCAAAAAAACATTTTGTTGGATTTAGCTTGAGGCCACTTGACTGGAATCGGGAAAAAATTTCTTCCAGGTGCTGTAGATGTTCAGCAAAAGAGCAGCTGTAAATGAGGACATCATCCAGGTACACTAAGCAGGTTTTCCTGGGAAGCCCACGAAGTACCATCTCCATTAGCCGCTGACATGTAGCTGGAGCATTTGTAAGTCCCATTGGCATAACTTTAAAGTGACAGAGTCCACTGCCTGTTGTGAAAGCTGTCTTTTCACGGTCTTCCTCTTCCAGTTCAACCTGCCAATAGCCGTGCTGAAGGTACATGGTGGAGAAACAGGCAGAACCTGAATCCAGCGCATCATCAACTCTGGGGAGAGGATGAGAGTCTTTGATTGTCGCTGCATTGACTTTTCTATAGTCAAGACAAAAACGCCATTTGCCATTTTTCTTTCGCACTAACACAACTGGTGCAGCCCATGGACTGTAGCTTTCTTCAATGACATCTGCCTTTAGAAGGTTGTCCACTTGAGTCTGTATTTCTGCTATTTGTTCAGCTGTTACTCTATAGGCTCTCTGTTTAATTGGTGTGGTATTAGCGGTGCGAATATGGTGCTTGATAATACCCATGCGACCTCTGTATTCTGGATGCTTACTGAAGATTGCAGAATATCTCTCAAGAAGTGATTTTAGGGACTGAATTTGAGAGCGTGACAAGTTTGTTTCATCTATTACAACTGGTGGGGTCAAATCAGATACAGGCAAAGTTGCACAACATGTCTCATCAAGTGGTATGATGTCAACAGATGAGCCTGAATGAAACTCATCAATGTGTTGACCAGAATGTAGCTCTACGTTGTCACTGGAGGGATTCAACACACGGACCACAGTAGTACCATTCTGAACCTCACTGAGAGAGTGAGCCACAATAATGTCTCAAACTGGATTTGGCATTAGGACACCATAGTAGTCTGTTGGCACAGCTGCTGACACACAGGCTGTGATAAGAGTTTCACTCATAGCTGGAATTTTGGTTGGTGCCAGCACTGAAACATTACAGCAGGCAGCCACCTCGTGTCATTTGGGTAACAGGGGAATTTTCATGTCCCACAGTTGCAGCACTTTGTTTCTGAGGTCAAGAAGGGCATGGTGTCTTTGCAGAAAATCCCAACCTAGTATGACTGACTGGTAAGCACCTCTGAGAACTTCAAATTCTTCCTGCAATATCATAAACAACGACACAAGGCCAGAAAAACAGTCCATAATGTTCAGGGGGCCACCCAGGCCAAGGAGCAGAACTCACAGGCCGGGGAACACTAGGTTCATCAGGAGGCCAACCGCAGTCCCAGCGGCGGCAGCAGCGAAGCAGGTCAGGAGGCCGACCGCGCTCCCAGCGGTGGTGGCATGGAGACAAGACTGAAGGCCGGCCGCGATCCCAGCGGCGTGACAGGGGGCCAATGAAGGAGGCAATGGCACACGTCCAGGCGAGGCTTGACCTGAACTAAATCCTTAGGATGCTCGGACTGAGCAGACGCCACAGGACCCTCAGGTTAGGGGCGAGGTGCAGGACGGGGCTCCGACTGTGCGGTACCCTCCAGCGCGGGCTCTGGCTGAGCGGGACCCTCCGGGTGCTTGGACACTGGATGCGCAGGCTGGGGCTGCTTTGCAGGGCACACAGCCGTCTCGTCCTGCGACTGGGGCTGCTTTGCAGAGTGCACAGCAGCCCCTAGACAGCTGGAGCTGCTTAGGGGATTGTTTGAATGTATCTGATGGTGGTGAGGATGATGTGACAAGGGCTCTGACTGGGAAACTAGGGGCTCTACTGCAGCTGACGGGAAAGACTGGGGCTGAGACAAGGAAGCTGCTGAGGCTGACACTAGAGGCACTGATTGAGACAGGGAAGCAGCTGCGGCTAAATCTGGGGGTGCTGACTGAAGCTGAGGGGCTGCTGCAGATGACAGAGACTGAGGGGAGGCTGCTACAGCTAACACTGAAGACTGTGAGGAAGCTGACACTAGGGGAGCTGATTGAGGTGGCTTGGAGATTGCTGCCACTGACACAGACTGCAGGGAAACTAAGGGGACCAAAAATACAGAGTGAGCAGGAGCTGAGGGGACCGGGACAGGAACTGGCGCTGAGGGGACCGGTACTGAAGCTGAGGGGACTGAAACTGAACTGACCAGAGGAACCAAGGGGGTTAAGGAGCTAACTGAAGCAGACACTAGGGGAACTGAAACTAAAGCACAGGGAGCTGACTGAGAGGGACCTGAAACAGCTGACACTGACACTGTATCTGACTGGGACCGGGGGAGCTGACTGAGACTGTGACTGGGGCTGTAACTGAAACTCTTTGGAGGCCAGGGCAGCTGACTGTGGAGCTGACAGGGACTGTGGCTGGAGGGAGGCTGGAGCTACTGCTGACTGAGACAGAGACTGGGGGAGATCTGGAGCTACAGCTGACAGAGACAGGATAGCGGCAGATGAAGCTGCTGCAGATGCAGAAGACAGAGACACTGTGGAGTGTGGCTGTGGCTTGGGGCCTGCTGCTGCTGCTGTAGGCGGCGGAGACAGTGGCTGAAGAGGCGCTGCAGGCGGTGCTGAAGACTGTGGTTGCCTGCAGCAGGGGCTCTGCTGCAGGCAACGGAGTAAGTAAGTGAAGAATGCATTGAAATATGTCATTTTCCAGATAAATCGAGCTAACAGAAACACCATAGAAATGGGAAGTGGTACAATACCGCAGTGAGAGCCAACACCAAGGGACCACGTAAATATTCAATGCCATATGTCAGAACAATATCCAGAGTGTGATTAAAGTGGCGTGGCTTATTTACATTTTGAGAGAAGCCAACTGAATCTAGTAATAGATTAATAGGTAATAGGTTATTAATAGGTTATTTTCACCACATATCAGTGGTTAAAGCAAAAAGAAGGTGTCACCCACTGAAACCAACAAATGAGCAAATAAAAGGAGCCTCACTCGAACAGCTGAACTACTATCAGCTATAGAAAGATAACTTGCTGCTTTGGATTTTCAACAAGACCAGTAAAATCTGTTTTAGTGAAATTATCAGTGATTTTACATTTAAGTCCAGATTTATGTCTTTCCTTAGTTTGAGTGTCCGTGCACATCAAGTACTAAATATCTGCTGGCATTGCCAGAGTTTTCTTTTGCTTTTTAGAGCAGCTTCTAGATATTTTTTGGCTTTTTCTTCCTTGTGAAATGCTTCACTCTGGTTTAAATCCTGCCTTTGCTGTGTATAAGGACAATGATTCCTCTTATAACTTATTACCTCTCATTTCTCTGAAGAGGAAACAACACTGAAACCCGCAGTCAGTCAGGAAGAGGAGGGTTTTATCACCTGATGTGACTGTTAACTGATCAAAGGCTTGATTCATTTTGTAAAGCAGCACCATGAAGGGAGCATCTCTACTACGGCTGATCTGTAAGTCCACTCTTTGATTTTATGCCCAGGCTAGTATTCAACAGTGACCTTTCAGAACATATCAAATTTTCATACATCCATTTTATACTTCATTAGGAAATAAAGCTGCAGTTAAATTTGCTTAGCATTCTTAGCGCCTCAGTAATAGTTTAAAGAACGACTAACTGCTCCTGTAACAATTAGCAGTACTGGAAAGAACATTTGCGACACAAAATATCAATTTAAGACAATTTTTACTAGCTAGTAAAACCTCTTTAGGTCTTAAATAGTCACTTTAGTGTTTGAATAGCAACGACACATCTTCAGTGATGACAACTGAAACAAGTGGCCATTCTGAGTGTCAGTGAGTGAAAAGAAGTTGTGAAAAGAGGAAACAGAAGAGTTTTTACATTTCCTAAAACACTGTTTAGTGTCTTTTCATGTTACTCAATATTATAAATACAAGAATTGCATTAAAAGTGTTTTATCTGCTCAAAGATGACACACTTTAGATCATGGACAAAGCCAGACCACAAAAAAAAAAAAACACTATTAAGTCAAAACACATGCTTTGTCAAAAGAAAAGACAGCAAAATGCTCTTTCCACTATCAGTTTAAAAATCTAAGCAATAACAGGTATTCCGTAAAACTAACAGTATGTGAAGGGTTTTAGTCTAAAGATTAGGCTGCCTTTTGGCTGTTTTTCCATTGTATGCATCTGGTTTGCTGTATACAAAAATTAGAGTATGATGTGCTGCTTCCTGTGCTCTAAATTAGGTAAATGTTGACCACACAGACATCAGTGTATGTTTCCCACACTCGGTCTGTTTTGTCTTTGCTGTGAAACCTCAACTCAACCCAACTGTCTTTCTTTGCAGTTCTGAATTCACTGCTGAGCTGCACAACAAACCAAGGTCAGTAAACTGTTTAGTGTTCAATTCTATCTTTTTATTCTTGGACTCTGTCAGAGTATCTTTGCCTGAATCACAGCTCAAAATGATCCTTTTTTATCTGATACTAGGCCACTCAGTTAATCCTCTGTCTGAAACAAGCTGTTTTAGCACCTCCCCAATTAAGAAAACTTTCTCCTGAATGTCTGACCCTTGCAGACAGAAGCTTTGAACAGTGTAACTTTTGTACCTGAGATTAGGTAAAACAAAACTGTGTTAAACTGACTGTTCAGAGCAGTCTGAGGCCTGAGATTTGGTTTCACACTGATTATTTGTGCTTAAACTGACCTATTTATGTGAAACTTGTGAAAATAAGGAAAAGTAGAATAGGTTCAAGTGTTCAAGTGTTCTAAAAAAAATGAAAACTTGGTGTTTGTGATACTATTGTTTTGTTTACTGTTTAAGGACAGGGATACTCTTGATTAAGTGTGGTGAGCTACATCTTAAAGGGATTATTTTTTTCTTTTGCAAGTTAGAAAATAAGATGCAGTTTTTGCCCTGGTCATAACTCCACAAAAATCCTCTTAAGGATACATGTATTTGAGGGGTGCATTGGAGTTTGCCCAACTAGTCTTCATGTGTTTTGTGGACTTTGAGAAGGCATTCACTTAGATCCCTCGGGGTATCCTGTAGGCGGTCCTTCATGAGTATGGCGTGTCTGGCTGGGTGATATAACTGTGCAACCATAGTGAGAGCTTGGTCCATATTGCTGGCAGTAAATTGGACTCCTTTCCAGGTGGGTGTTGGACTACACCAGGGCTGGCCTTTGCCACCGATTCTGTTCACAGTTTTTATGGACAGAATATCTATGTGTAGCCAGGTGGTGAAGGCTCCCCACTTTGGTGGCATCAGGATTTCATCGTCATCTGCTTTTTGCAGATGGTGTGGTCCTGTTAGCTTCCTGTTAGGCCTCCATCTGGCACTGGAATGGTTCACGGCTGAGTGTGAAGCAGTGGGAATGAGAACTGGCACCTCAAAGTCTGAGTTCATAGTCCAAGCAGAGGAGTTTAAGTATCTTGGGGTCTAGTTTCTGAGTGAGGAGAGAGTAGAGCATGAGATTGGCAGATGGATTGGGCCATGACTGCAGTGATGTGGATGTTATACTGATCACTTGTGGTGAAAAGAGAGCTGAGCATAAAAGTGAAGCTGTTG
The DNA here is from genome assembly GCF_007364275.1 of Archocentrus centrarchus. Taxonomy (NCBI): domain Eukaryota; kingdom Metazoa; phylum Chordata; class Actinopteri; order Cichliformes; family Cichlidae; genus Archocentrus; species Archocentrus centrarchus. The sequence continues at coordinate 100,099 of NW_022060275.1, read as the reverse complement.
ATTTACAATTTGTTTCTATGCTCACCTATGGTCATGAGATTGCAGATATAACAGGCAAAAATGAGTTTCCTTCGAAGGGTTGCTGGGTTGCTGAGGAAATTAGTCATTTGAGAAAGGCTCAGAGTAGAGCCGCTGCTCCAACATATAAAAAGGAGCCAGTTGAGATGGTTTGGGCATCTGACTAAGATGCCTCCTGAATGCCTCTTCGGTGAGGTTTTTCGGGCATGTCCCACCGATCACCCCATGTCACCCCACGCAGTCTCACCAAACATGCTCCCGTTGCCCCATCTGATACCACAAATCAAGGTCTAACTCAGTACTAGACAGTCCCATAACCTGCCCTATGTTCACGTTATTTTATTTTCTTATTTTATATATATATATATATATATATATATATATATATATATATATATATATATATATATATATATATATATATATATATATAATATGTGTGTGTGTGTGTGTGTGTGTGAGATGTATGTATTTACTTATTTTTTAATTAAAAATGGATTCATAACATCCCTTCTCCCTCACAGCTCATCTGAATGTGAGTCCCAGCAGCTCTCAGCTGTTTACAGATGACTTTGTGTCTCTGAGCTGTGAGGAGGACGACAGCTCTGCTGGATGGACTCTGAGGAGAAACACAAGCACAGAAACCAGAGCTGAGTGTGGAGCTGGGTTTGGAAAGCTAATTGGTTCTTCCTGTGACATCAGCTACATTGACCCACTGGAGAGTGGAGTTTACTGGTGTGAGTCCAGAGAGGGTGCCATCAGTAACATGGTTAACCTCACAGTCTCTGGTAAGCTGAGTGTGTGGAGTTAGTGTTGATGAAGCTGTGTGTAAATGGATGAAATGCTGTAGTTTGTCTCTGTGTTGAGGTGGATCAGTGATCCTGCAGAGTCCTGTCCTCCCTGTGATGGAGGGAGATGACGTCACTCTGCTCTGTCAAACAAAGACCACTCCCTCCAACCTCACAGCTGCTTTCTATAAAGATGGCTCCCTCATCAGGAAGCAGCCTACAGGTCACATGACCATCCAGCATGTTTCCAGGTCTGATGAAGGCCTCTACAAGTGTGTGATCAGCGGTCATGGAGAGTCTCCATCCAGCTGGATCACTGTCACAGGTGAGGAGCTTCATTCTGATTTCATCTCTTATTTCATCCACACATTCACCTGAACAGGTGGGATTCTCTCTGCAGAAAAATATACCACAACACCCATGGCCACCTCCTCTGTCCCACCTACCATTATGCCTGTGCAGACCTCAATGACCCATCCCAAACTTCTCTTCAGAGTGGTCCTCCACCTGGTGGTATTCTGTCCATACTTCATCTCCACTCTTCTGATGGTGTCTTTATACCGACACAGAGGTAATACTCATTTGTTCATCAATCAGTGTGCCGATGATTAGCTCCTCTATCTATCTTAAGTTTTTATGTGTTAACAGCTGATACAATTTTCTACATTTATAGGAATGCGCCTGCATGTCTCTATGGTAAAGACCCCATCCACTCAGGCTGGACAGGGATTGGATAATGACTATGAAGATGTAACTATCCAGGATCTTCTCTGAAGCAGCACTGATGTTCAGACTCCTGTTGATGGAAAATTCAGTTAAATTTCATATTTTTGATTATTGCTTCAACTGTATCTCTGAGGGACTTTGGCCTTTCCACCCATGTTATGGAATAAATAGACTGCTGTTCATCTCTTGATATTCTTATGTAGAAAAACAGTAAATATTCCTGCTCAGGGGTGGATATGCATCATGTGTTATGTCTGTATCACTGTAGCTCTGTAAATGTACAAGGCAGCCAGTTTACTTCTAAACAAAACCTTGAGTAGTTTTCATATCAGATGCAATATTATAATAAATATTGACTTTTTTGAGCAAGTTTATAAACCTTTCTCTGTAGATTTATTTGTTTCTCCTTTTTTGGAAGTTATCTCTGTTGTCTCAATCTCTCACTTATCTCTCAATATTTCTATGCACTAAACTTCATATTAAATATATATTAACCTCAAGGAATTATTTTAAAAATATTGTTATAAGAAGGCCTAGACAATTCAACATAAATATTCATTTTTAAAATATGATGCTGTCTCATCTGCATAGAGAGGTAATACATATGTTGGATACAACTGGTTTCATTAAAGAAACACGTAAGAAACTGTCCTTCCCTGGAACAGTCTGTTTGTTAAACAGAATTTGTAGCACATGTGAATGTGTAAATCACAAATTGTGAAAGCTGCATTAACACAATGTTGGTTTGAATGTAAAAATGATGTTTAATGATAATTAGAAAACTGTGCAATAAATCCAGAATTTTCCTTTCATTTAAATTTGTGTCTTCTTTATACTTAATAAAATGATGTTCCCTCATCAAAGAAGAATCTAAGTCTGAAAAGTTAAAATCCTCCACATCATGGCAGAATGGTATACATGTATAATCCATCATTAATCAAGGACAACCAGAATAATCCCAGGAAAAATTAAATACATCTTTGCATGCACAATTCTTATCATCCACTCAATGTTTTTGCACATCTCACAATGCTAACATGTCTTTACTAATTTCACTGATAACATAACATGCAATTAACTGGTTTCTTACATTTCTGTCTCAATTTATTTCTTAACCAGGAAGTGAAACTCTTGAGATTCAGAATCTCAATCTTTGTAAAAGTATCCTGGACCAAGACAGACCTTACATGCTTTTGTGATGATGGAAGCTCGAGTGGAAAAACCCACACAAGGGGGGGTCATGCTGATGGGCTTTTAGTGATCTCAGATGCTCTTGCTGTAAGATAACAATGCTAACTACTGAACACTTTTTAATAGCTGTGCATTTTCCAGACTGCTCTGAGCTGATAGGAAGACAACAGTAACTCAAATAACCACTCTTTACAGCCAAGGTATGTAGAGAATTAATATTGTATCCTAAGTAATATATTATCATTTGATATATCAATAATCCTTTCAAATTCATACTATTTTTAATGCTGTGATGTGGAAGTTTTGCACTTACATATTCTCTGTCATGTTGATGGTCGTTATGAAAACACTGCAATTGTGCACAGTTCACATTATAGATATAAAGTAACAATCCTTCCACAGGTTTACCAATCGAAATCTCATTACGACTTTCACATCCTTTAGTTAGACAAGTTTGATCACCCATCATTTTTTCTATATGAAACAAAGCTAGACTCACCTTCAGCCGTGTTTACAATCTGATGACCAACAACAAACGCCGGCTCATCACGGATGAGCCGGCGTTCTGATTGGTTCTAGGGCCATGGAGGCTTCAAATGCCAAGACAAGAGAGATGCCAAAATACAAGAAACAAAATTCAATTAAAACTCCATGCGGTGTTGATCGGGTCCTCGCACCCAGCGCGAGTCGACCCATGGCGCACTCGGTTTTATGATTGTTATGGTGTACCGAAGGTCTGTTACAAGTTTCATTCATTTATGGGAAACTATAGCTTTTGCTCTCCATATAAACCCAAAACAATATCTGGGTGGTGATCATGGTTCCAGTGTGCAAAATAGGACATGGGTCTTATTGACTTTTTTGATTGTGATGTTGAACAGAATGTCTGTAACCAATTTCATACATTTCCAAGAAACTAAATCTTTTGCTCTCCATATAACTCAATGCAGTATGTATTTGGGGTATGGTCACGGCTGTGGTGTGCAAAATAGAGCATGGTCTCATTGACTTTTTTGATCAGGATGATGTCAGGAATGTTGAAACAAATTTTCATGGATTTCAGAGAAACTAAATTCAGAGAAACTCATTCTGTGGACCATCATACAAATTTTCATTTGCTTCTGTAGGGGGCACTATTGCACCTATGGCCTTGAATCTGTAGTTATGGGCTCAGTCGGAGTTTGTACATGGGTAATTAAATTTTTAGGCTCATCAGGCAAAGCACGTGCGAACGAGTACACAAACAATGTTGTGGAAAGGGAGAAAAACGAAGCCCAAATTAAACGGCCTTATGTGACAAGGCCGTTGAATATTCTACAAAACATGAATAACTTTTGATGGGCTACTTGTCTAGATGATCTGGAGCCATTTTGGTCTCGCTGGGTGAAATGGCCTAGGAGGAGATGATTTCAATAGCAGGCCTGAAAATGGCAAAAATTGACACCTTCAATTGAAAGTGGCTGACTTACTGTAGGTTTCGGGTATGGGTCCAAGAGACTTTTTTGTACGTCTTAGGATGTTACATGAGCCTGCACAATTTCAGCTATGTAGATAAAATGTAGCTCTGGAGCTACGCAAAAAACATGGTATTTCATGATATTTCCAGATCCTACTAGGTGGCATATCATTGTGTTCAGGGCAGGAAATGGCTAAAATCAGCCATTTAATTAAAAATGGCATCCTTCCTGTTGGGTTTAGGCCATTGGACCCTAGGTCTTTTTTGTTCGTCCGGACATGTTACATATGTGTACCAAATTTCATACATGTACGTGAAACACAGCAGTGGGAATTGAACTAAAGGTGGCGCTGTAGAGCCATTTTGAAAGGGCTATGCCTGAAACCATTAAAATACTTACATTTTCACCAGACTTGACATGTGTGCAAAATTTCAAGAATGCCTTTATTAGTCCCACAAATGGGGAAATTGCAGTTAACAGAACATCCATCCAAAACAAAAACATAACACAGACAGGGGGGGGGGGGGGGGGGGGGGCAGATGTCTGAGGTCATGCAACCGTTTCTCAACGGCGCTACCTTTAGCAGAAAGACAGAAAGAGATACACTGGGATAGTTAGGTTCAAAAAAATCATCTCATACTGTGTTCATAAAGAACACCTTACGAGGTTACAAAAAACACCTCAGCAAAAAGCATATTGCACATATAAAGCCGGGATAGCAGTATGGTGGGTAGGGCCAGGGTCAGGAGGGGATGCAGACGGAGACGAGAGGGTGGGGGCATTGTGGAGCCCAGATGCCAGCTCCCAGCCAAACAGTTCGCTGATAGTGATGGAAGTTCATCAGCGGCCTTGGTACACCAGATCCAGCTTCACAATTCACAGAGAGGGCTGAGGGGGATAGCGGCCTTCACACATAGCTCTGGAGAGATATGATTGCCAGCCAAGGCCGGCTAGGGAGCCGAATTCTGATAATGCAGATGTTGTTTTGGAACAGGCTGCTTGTTTTTTCAACAGCCTTCAGTCTCACTGGGAAACCATTCAATAAATCCAATAATCCAAATTCATTAGTTACCGTCCTCACTGAGCAGAACCGTACCTTATCTCCAGATCGAACCCCTCTCACCTGCTACTCCCCAAGTCTACGGCTCAGGTTCATCAGGCTTTGAGTCTGAGTCTGTACCATTCTGGTCAGCCCATCCACCTGGGTCGGCAGCCTCTGCAGATGTCGAACTGCCGTCCAGGTTTTCTTGATTTCTCGGTAAATCAGGTATCCTCCAAGCCCAAACAGAAAAGATACCGCTACCAGATAGCCAAATATGTAAGCGTCTTCCACGTCTTCCACCTCGAGGGCCGAGAAGCACACAGGTCTCCACGAGCTCCAAGAGTCGATGACATATCCAACCGGGTCTGTTCCACTCGGACACGCAGGCTCCCCTTTCCCAGATCTCATAGTGGAAAAAATTCGATCAATGGTCTTGAAGGCCCAGTTTGCCAAATCCATATTAATCTTATTCTTATTCGAACAGTGTGCAAGAGACACTCTCACAGCAAGCAGCAAGCAGGAAAGATAGGGAGGGCAGGGAGAGAGATAGAATGCGACCGTCCCCGTCAGAGGCTTGAGCATGTTTAGGCCCTAAAAAAAGCAATTCATTTGCCTAAATATCCAAAGCAGTTACAATAGGGCCTTCGCACAGGTTGTATGTCTGTGTAGATTCTCAGTTATCCAGGTCATAGTAGTCTCTGGAGCTTGAAAAAGGCGACTGGACTTCTTTTTTTTTTTTTTTTTTTGTTTCTTGAAGACGTTTCACCTCTCATCCGAAAGGCTTCTTCAGTTCTCAACCAAATGGTGGAGAGACCCAGGTATTTAAACCCCTGTGGGCGTAGTCCCCTGGAGGTGGTTATGACCCTCTATTGATCATGTGCTTGAACACATGTGCCCAGGTGTGAAGGGGGCGTGGGTCATATTTAATCAGTGGTTTCAGTTGAAACCAATTTAGGACTCCGCTCCATTGTTTCCTGTGGCCTATTGAGGTCACTGGAACAAAGGTGTGAATGGGGGTTGAGACGTCTGGGAAGGGAGCTCAGAACAGCACTGTAAGCGGGGGAAAGTTGGTGACGTAATCCACCTCCTCTGTTCAATGATGGTTGTTCACAGTGGACATAGATGGCTTCTTTCACTCCTCTTTCAAACCATCTGTTTTCCCTGTCCAAAATGTGGACATTGGCATCCTCAAAAGAGTGCCCTTTTTCCTTCAGATGCAGATGTACTGCTGAATCTTGTCCTGTCGAGGTGGCTCTTCTATGTTGTGCCATTCGTTTGTGAAGAGGCTGTTTGGTTTCACCAATGTAGAGGTCCGAGCATTCTTCACTGCACTGAACAGCATACACTACATCGCTGATCTTGTGTTTGGCGGGTTTGTCCTTGGGATGAACCAGTTTTTGTCTTAGGGTGTGACTTGGTTTGAAGTATACTGAGATGTCATGCTTGGAGAAAATTCTTCTGAGTTTCTCTGACAAGCCTGACACATATGGGATGACAATGTTGTTCCTCTTGTCCTTCCCATTCTCTGTAGTTTGTGTTTGGCCTTCATTCCTGTGCATCTTAGCTGATTTGATGAAGGCCCAGTTGGGGTAACCGCATGTTTTGAGGGCTTTCTTAATGTGTGTGTGTTCCTTATGCTTCCCTTCTGCCTTAGAGGGAACACTTTCCGCACGGTGTTGTAGGGTCCTGATCACCCCAAGTTTGTGTTCCAGAGGGTGGTGGGAGTCAAAGAGGAGATACTGGTCTGTGTGTGTGGGCTTCCGGTAAACTTCAATGTTGAGGCTTCCATCTTCCTCGATAAGCACCGCACAGTCCAGGAATGGTAACTTGTTATCTCTGGTGTCCTCCCTGGTAAAACGTATGTATTTATCCACTGAGTTAATGTGACGAGTGAAGGCTTCTACTTCTTGGGTTTTGATTTTGACCCAGGTGTCATCTACATATCTGTACCAGTGGCTAGGTGCCTTCCCTTTGAAAGAACCAAGAGCTTTACTTTCCACTTCCTCCATGTAAAGGTTGGCTACAATGGGAGACACTGGGGAGCCCATGGCACATCCATGCTTCTGTCTGTAGAATCCATCATTGTATTTAAAATATGTTGTGGTAAGGAAGAGATCTAAAAGTGCACAAATCTGATCTGGGGTGAAGCTGGTTCTGTTCAGTAAGGAATCGTCTTCCTGTAGTCGTCTTCTGACGGTCTCCACTGCCTCAGTTGTAGGTATGCAAGTGAAAAGTGAAACCACATCAAAGGACACCATGGCCCTAGCACAGGTTGTGCTAGGGCCCTAAAAATCACAGGAAACAATGCAGGGAAACACAGGCAGGCAATAGTACGTTATGACAGAGAACTACTTCTTACAGCTAGGTAACTAAACACACCTAACTAACTCAGGGTAACGAGACAAGGGAAACCAAAACACCCCCTTGTTTCACTAGGTAGACAGATAGCTCCTTCCACGCACTGTAGTCAATGTATCATGGATTTATGGTGAACCACCACTTATATGGACAGCATGAGAATGCAGTAAAACTGAAATTAAAAAAGCAAATGACATTTATAAGTCCCATTAACTTACATATTCTTCATGTATTTTTAGCATCTCAAAGCCTATATTACATGCTTATGGCTTATGGCTAATTGAAAGTCAACATGACAGAATGCATGCCAATAAATGACACAGGAAGCACAAACAAGGCTTAACCTAGTCAACTAGCAATCACAGGCATCTTAGCACATCCATACTTACAGAATATGCCTCTATAGTGATTTCTTAAAATATAGTTGTAGCTGCTGTATCTACCTGAAATCATAATGTGCTCTCTATCAAGGTGTAAGGGAAAAAGAAAAAAAATGGCCACCAACAGGATACATTATCTGTGCCTAGATGTGCTTGGTACAGGCATCCTATAATCCTACAAGACCAAGAGTATCCACGGAAGGACATAGACTGTAGAGTGCGCTTGGTTTGGGCTGGTTGATGTCCTTATGCATTGCACTCTGTAGGGCAGTGGTGAGCAAACTACAGCCCGTGGGCTACAGCTGACCCATTTGTCTTTTTAATGTGGCCCACCAAAGATTGGTACAGAATTGCACAAATCAAATCATATCATAATTATGACTGATGTCCAAGATTCTGAAAATTGCTACAAAAAAAACAAAACACCAGACATCAATGCACTGGCAAAAACAATACTGTTCCCACTAAAATTATAAAAAAATATATAAAAAAATAAGAATTCCTCTTTTAAAATTAATACTATTAATATTTTAACATAAAACACAACTGCAAGGTGTGCGAGAACCAGCCTCTTAGCCAGCCAGACTCTGGCAGTCCTCATCAACTAAATGCTATGGGAGATGGAGATTATTCATACTGTATAGTGAAAGCAGTACTGCAAAATAGGGTTGCAAGTATCGATTATTCCATTGATTAATCGAGTGATCTGATTAGAAATACTTTTTTCGTATTGTAACTAGGGATGGCACGATACCACTTTTTTAGGTTCGATACGATACCGATATTTTATCTGCCGATACAGATACAAATCTAATCTTTTTAAAAAAAAAACAAAAAAAAAATTGATTTCAACAGTCTCACACACAACAAAATCAAAATCTTTTAGTTGTCCCATGTAAAAGACTAAGAACCAGGGAGGGGCAGAGCTTTTCAGGCAGTGGTGCCAAAGCTCTGGAACTGTTTACCACTCCAGCTCCATTTAGCTGACTCTGTGGAGTCTTAAAAAAAACAGTTGAAAACCTTTCTGTTTAACCAGGTTTTCTGTTAACTTTATTTTTATTCTTTTTCTTTTAATATGGTAATGTTAATATGTTTTTAACATGGTGTTTTATCTGGGTTTTTTGATATCGTGTTTTAATTATTGTACAGTGCTTTGCGATGTTTTGTATGTGAAAAGCACTAAATAAATAAACTTTACTTACTTACAACAATCGCTATATCACCTGAATCCTGTTGCTCCTATGTGAGAAGGTGATGCATTGGCTTATGGTATGTTGCAAATTTCAGTAGGGCTGCAACTATCGCTTAATTTAGTAATCGAGTTTTCAATCAATTATACCATCAATTACCCGAGTAACTGGATAAGAAATACTTATTTCACATTAACAGTTCATCTGCATATTTTAACTTCTGTATTGCAGGTTTTCCCTATGTGAAACAAACAGGGTGGATGAAGCAGCTACAAAGTTCTCTTTTCTTCACTTACTGATCAGCTGGTTGATGAAAGACCTCCAGCTGTTTCCCAGTAAGGGTTTAATGGAGATTACAGGGAGAAACGCTTCCTTCTGCTCCATCTGAGCTCACTGGCTCTGCCTCTTTGGGCTTGTGCAGACTGACTGCACGTAAATCAGCTGACTGCTACTGTTGTGTCATCAGTGTTTATGTTGAAAAACTGGGGGCTGGGTGAGCGTAATCTTGTAATGCTTTATATTCACAAGCATTCTCCTAAATACGTTTCTACTGCAGGTCTATATTTAGTCACTAATCAGGGATTAAAGTATAAAAAATATTTTGACAGGGAAGGAGTCCTTCCGGTACCGGACAATCACTGCCAGTATGTCCGGGAGCTGAAGTAGAGAAAAAAAAATAAGCAGAGCGCGGTGGAGGCGTGGAAAAACATGTCTGTGGTGATCGTTCAGTGTCAAAGGGAATCCGTCGCAGCGACGGAGAACTGAGGGGGTTATTTCCTCATCCCCACTCCATTTTGGTAGATGGTGGTAATGCAGCTTTAAGCTGGTTTGGTCAACCGCAAAGCCACAAGAAGAAGAAGACGACGGAGAACTGTAATGCAGTTAATGTGGGTCAGATCGGATCGGATTGCATTTTTTTATTTCTTCCCAATATCCGATCCAGTAATTTAGGCCAGGATCGGACCGATATACCGATACTGAATATCGGATCGGCGCGTCCCTAATTGTAACCCTGATTTCTGGTTGATGTAGCGTTCTCTGGTCTCTCTCCTTCTTGGGTGGTGGATGTATGGCGGGTTACAATTAATCTTAAAAATAATCTTCTATAATAAACATCAAGTCGGCAGGGCAGTGTGAACTGAACTTTTACTCCTTCGTCACCAAGATGCACACCACACAGGAAAAACCAGTTCTGCACCAAAACAGTCCCACCATAAACACTACAAGGTCAGAATTAAATTACTTCTCACAAGGTTCAGTAATACATAACTTAAATGGTACACATAAAATTATAAGATGAAGCAAATGATAATTAATTATATAATAAACTCAGTTAAGTAAAATGAATATTTCAAAACTTAATTTGCAACACAAATTTATATTATAAACTGCACAAATTAAATGTGACCAAAAATAAATATATAAATAAATATTTATTTATTTTTTGCTGCAGTGGATGGAGCATCTACTAAGTTCTCTTTTCTTTACACTGGCACTTACTGATCAGGTGGTTGATGAAGGACCTCCAGCTGTTTCAAAGTAAAGATTTTAACGGTGGTTACAGAAAAAAGTGCTGCTGCTTTGGACACTAGAAAAATGGATTCGATAAGCAGAATCATTAAGCAAGCAGACTAACCATTCCAAGGAAATGTAATTACTGGGATAATACATTCCCATCCCTAGTGTTAGTGTTACAAACCATTGATTATTTTATTTCTTCCTTAGACTACAAGTTGCATCTGTGATCCCTGCATGCAGAACTCTGTAGCCACACTGTATGATCCTAATTAAAGTTCTCGCTGACATCCTGACTCTCAAGGTGTTCTTACCGACACACCAGAGCGGTTCCATGTTACTTCGGCCCAGCCCTTACACTCCATAAACAGTTGGTAGTTTCAACATTGGTCCTTCGAGCTGGATTTGTGAGGCTGCCTCGGATTCTACGCCTACATGATGCAGCAGTCTCTAATTGGTGAGGAGCTTCCTGCAGCTTCTACATGCCCCAGGGCATCAGTCTCACCTGCCTGCTTACCTGAGAGACTATAGCCTCTTTGCCACCAATAGGGTTCCGGAGCCAGTGCCTTTATTTGAACCGTTAGGCAGGTTTTCCACCCCGGAACCACTCGGTGCTCAGCTGAAAAACTGGTTCAACTCCGGCCCCACAAACTAGCTGGTCTCGAACCAAGAACGCATGATGAAAGCAGCAGAAGGGCGTGACGCTGCCATCTCAACATCAAGTTTTCTACCATATTACATGTGTATTACATGAGAAAAGCGAAGCGATTTTCACGGCTGTGAATTAGGTTGGGCTCTAAGGCTGAACTTGCTGCTTTGTATCAGTTCATATCACAGATAAAAGGACACAAAGTGCGTACTTGTCGTCTTGCTCTAATTGCTTTCTGTGTTTACCTCTGTGCTGCACACAGATGCTGCAGTAGTTTGGTTTGGACTGTAAAACTTATTTGCAGCACAAGAAAGGGGAGCGTGTTCTCCCACGTTCGTGCGCTTTGGCTTGCGTGTCCAGACGAGGACCCGCCCACACTCATACGTAAAGGAGCAGTTCACAGAAACGTTGTGGAAATGCAGGCCCGCTCTTAAGCGTTTCCCCAGTTCACTGTGCTGCAGTGGGAAAGTAGCATATGAGGTCCGAGCAGCAGGTTGGGATAGTGCCACCCCCTCACCACATGCAGCACAGCGTACAAAGGGTTCAGAGGACTGGTTTCCCCCATGTGGCCGCAGCAGAAGTGGGAAGGAGGACAGCGCATTCATCACGCCCCACCAGCGCCAGCCCTATCAGCCAGTATGCTGAGTCTACAGAAGCAGAGGAGTGAAGCCCGATGGGGGTACAACAATCCGACGCAACACCTACGTCTGAGGAGAACACATGGTACCCTTCCCGTTCCAGTGCATAGCTGGCCAGTCCGTCTGTGAGCAACCAGACGTCTCCTTCTGCCTTTCATAGACTGTGGGAGGGCCCTGATGAGCAGGGGGCACAGTTAGTGCCTCATGACAGACATGTTGGATTATATAGACAGTCTGTGTTTCACAGTGATAAGTTTTGTTTGAGTGCTTGTGATGATGAGAATGTTATTTCCTCCTGTCAGCCCTCTGGTGTGCCTATTATGACCCGCACCCCAAGTCTGCTCGGATATCGCATCCAGAGCCGGTGTTCCGACCGCAGCCTCTGTGATTTAGAACGCTTGCATCTCAGGCCAGTCACCATCCTCTGGACACTGGTGATTGCCCTACCTCTGCATGAGAACAGGGCCTGATGGACTCCATCAACCGCAATATGAGGGAGCTACAATTCATTAACACTAGAACTCCCAGAATTTTAGAACTACTAGAACTCCCATAGGTGGTCATTCTGACCACCATACATTATTTGCTTACATTTATAATAAATCAATATCATATGCACAACTATAATTTATAATCAACATCAAAGAATAAATGGATCTGTAATGTTACCAATCAACTAAAGATGATTGTGGCAAGGAACATCAGTAACCGGAACATATGTGTGTGTAGATTCTCAATCATCCAGGTCAAGGTTTTCTCTACAGCTCAAAAAAAGTTGAGTGGGCTTCTTTAAATTTTTTTGAAGTTGGTTCTCCTCTTATCCAAGAAGCTTCTTCAGGCTTTACCACCAAAAGTTGGAGAATCCCAGGTATTTACTACTACTACTACTACTACTTTTATTGATAAAGCACTTTAAAACAACAGCAGCGCCAACAAACTGCTTTACAGATACAAATCAAATAAGCCAATACACATAACAGTGACAACAACAACAATAAGAAAACCAACACAAATAAAACAAATAAAACGAGTCTCAGCATGTATTAAAAGCCAGGGAATAAAAATGTGTCTTAAGAGCAGTGTTAAAAGTCGACAATAAAGAAGAACTCTTTATATGCAATGGCAAGTTGTTCCATAATTTAGGAGCAGCAACGCTAAAAGCTCTGTCACCCCTGAGCAATAACTTCGACCTTGGTACCTCCAGGAACAGGTGATCAGCTGACCTGATCACCTGTTCCTGGAGGTACCAAGGTCGAAGTTATTGGTACCTCGGTACCTCCAGGAACAGGTGATCAGCTGACCTGAGGCAACGAGCTGGGAGGTATGGGTTTAATAGCTCAGAGAGATAAGATGGGTCAAGACCATGTAAACATTTAAAAACAAATAAGAGAATCTTAAAATGAACTCTAAAATGTACTGTAGTGTAGTGAAGCCAGAATAGGAGTGACATGCTCACTCCTTCTGGCCCCCATCAGAAGCTGCGCAGCAGCATTCTGGACAAGCTGAAGGTGCTTAAGGGAGGATTGACTAACTCCAAGGTAAAGAGCATTACAGTAGTCAAGCCAAGATGTAGTGAAGGCATGGATCACTGTTTCAAAATGTGGTTTTGAAAGGATTGGTTTAATCTTTGCCAACTGGCTAGGATGGTAAAAACAGGACTTCACCACTGCCCTGACCTGGAAATGCAATTTAAGATCGCTATCAATTTTTACACCTAAGTTTGAGACGGTCTGCCTTAAATAAGATACCAAGGGCCCCAGGTCAATGGAAGATGTTGCGTAGGAGCCATTGGGACAAACCACCATTACCTCAGTCTTCTTATAATTAAAATTTAGGAAATTTAAGGCCAACCATGCCTTAATGTTTTCAAGATACAGCAATAGCGGCTTAATCGAGTGTGTACCTTTTTTTAAAGGCATGTATATCTGGCTACCATCCGTATAATAGTGAAAGGAGATCCCATTTTTTCTAAGTATTGAACCCAATGGGAGCAAGTAAAGTGAGAACAGCAGGGGACCGAGGATTGAGCCTTGAGGGACCCCATAAAGTAGGGGAGCAGATGAGGATTCAAAATCTGCTAACCTTACAGACATGGTTCTGTCTGCCAGATAAGACCTAAACCATTCTAATACGGTGCCACTGAAGCCAAACTGGGCCCGTAAACGAGCTAATAGAATACTGTGGTCCACCGTGTTGAACGCTGCAGTTAGGTCGAGGAGAATAAGAACAACATGCTCCCCAGCATCATTTGCCCTAAATATATCATTAAAAACTCTCACTAATGCAGACTCCGTACTGTGCAGGGCCTTAAAACCTGACTGAAAAACTTCCTTAATGTTATGGTTATCTAAATAGGACATAACCTGAGAGGAAACAACTTTCTCTATAACTTTGGAGATAAACGGCAACTTAGAAACAGGCCTAAAATTAGCTAAAACTGTTTAATCAAGGCCAGGTTTCTTAAGAAGAGGTTGCACCACAGCATGCTTAAAATTCACAGGAACTGTACCTGACAGCAGGCTGTTGTTTACAATGGCAAGAAAAATTTGTCCTATGCTGGAAAAAGCCTCCTTAAGAAACTGAGGGGAAGCAGGGTCACAAGGGGAAACCCATGGCTTGATATGTTCGACTATATCCTTTAAAAAGGTCAGATTCACTGTTTCAAATTTTTCAAACGCAGCTGGATAAGGAGCCATGCAGGAAGGATCATAACTAGGTGGTAAAATAAGGGCTCTTACAGCAGCTACCCTATCTTTAAAAAAGTGCAGAAAATCATCACATGTTTTTGGACATGGCTCTACACAGACATGCTGCGGGGCATTAAGGGCACAGTCAATCATTTTAAACAGCATACGTGGATTATCATGATGGGACACAATAATCTGGGACAGATAACAACTCCCATTAAGGTTTAATGGGAGTTGTCCCCTTTGGAGGTGCTCATTGGCCAATTATTATTCATGTGCTGTTGTACACAAGCTAAGGTGTAAAAAAAAAAGGTGTGGGTCATTACCACCAGGGTTTTTGGGTGGAACCACTGTGTGACACCCCTCCCACCCCCCCCACCAAAAAAAAAAGGTGTGAGTCAGGTTTACATAAAGTCCAGTCACCTGTTTTCAAGTTCTTGAGAATACCAAGAACGACACTTTGCCCGTCAACAGCAGGTGGTAGCTATCAGGAGTCAAAAAGCATCCGATTTCATCAAATTACGCTCTATATGCATATGGTCAATATGACAGCTATGACCATGGCCATAACCATCTTTAGTTGATTGGTAACATTACAGATCCATGTATTCTGATGATGATGATGATACTTTATTGATCCCACAATGGGGAAATTACAGTTAACAGAACACCCATCCAAGAAGACAAACAGAACAAACATCGGTCGGGGTCGGGCTACTGTGGGGCTCACTCAAACTCCCTCCTCAGCTAACAGTTCTGATAAGATGTAGAGTTCATCAGCGGCTAGGTCAGGGAGATCAGTCCAACACAGGTCAGAAGAAGGCAGGACAGCGGGGGCATAGAGCATCTGTTTACAAAAACATCCCGGCGACAATTTGATAAGAGGCAGTCCAAGGCCGCCTGGGAGTCAAATTCCTGATTCTACGACTTGTTTTGGTACAGACTGTACTGATTAATTTGTTGACAGCTATCAGTCTTTCTGGCACCTCTCTGTGGCGAGAAAATCCAATTAATCTGAATCTTCTTGGTTCGTTCCTTCACCGTGCAGAAACAGATACATACATCTCCAAGATCTTACCCCTCCGAATCAGCTCCAGATATACAGAGTCTGAGTTTGAGTCTGTACCTTCCCACATTCCCGTCATAAGCAGCCTTACCAAGGCCAGACAGCTGCCTAGACTTCCTGAATTGCAACGACAAGCCAGGTATCTCCAGGTACAATTCGGAGAAACCAGCGTCAATAAGCCAAATGTGTGTGTATTCCATTGACAATACGGCCAGGCATGTCATCTTCCACACCACACAGGAATCCATAACGTAGCCAGCTGGAATGTCAATTGATAAGAGGGAATAGGGTTCTCCTTCCCCCAATCTCCTCATGGTGAAAATTTGATCAAAACAATGGCGTTGAGAGACCAGCTGACCAGATCCATAATTATAAATTCCAGTTTGGAAGTTGTGTGAAGAGAGGCTCTAAAGCAGCAAGCAGCAAAGCAGGGGAAAAAGGAAGGGCTGGGGAGAGAAGAAAAGTGCGACCGTCTCTGCTGAGAGCTGAAGAAAGAAAACTATGATCTTTTATTGATTACAAATTAAATTTATACATAAATTTATACATATCACATTTACTTATTATAAATTTAGGTAAATAATGTACTGTGGTCAAAATGACCAACTATTGTAGTTCTAGGTAGAAATACTTATAACCCTCTTGTGCCTTGTAATTAAAAAAAAAAATAGAATAAAATATGCACATATGTAGGAAAAGTCAGGGTCCTACAGTCACATGGGGTTAATAGCAAAAACAATATTACACTACAAAATTTGAAAATGGTCAAAATGACCACCTTGGGAGTTCTAGTGTTAAGGATCAAGCACAAGGTGACATGCTGAGGTGGGTCAACAATATCTAGGTGAGCCACACTATGAGATACCTCCACCCCAGTATCAGCTGAGTCATTATTACCCTCAGCCATTCTCATCCAGTCAGACCTACGTTCAGGGCTACCCGCAACAACCGGTTCACAGCTGGAACCCAACCAGACTTGCAGAACCACAGAGCCTAGCCACCTTCAAGCAGTCAAATGCACCCTCAAGCCCTCAGATGCGGTATGAGCCACCCCCTAGAGTGTACATTGCACCAGCACACCAATCCCCAGCCTTCCTTAGACTGAGACCATGGCGGGGGCCCATTTCAACCATTTCCTACTTCACCAAAGGGAACCCTAGAGAATTCACCCATCAAAAGATCGCTTTAAAGAACATTCTCCCTCCCGATGCTGCCATCTGACCTGCAATCAGAATTTCGGAGATGTATGTTCCACAGGTCCGGGGTCAGGTACAATCGCACTGACTTCTCCAACTGGCTGTAATATGAGTCGTGATGCCAGGATAGTGAAGGCCATGCAAGCTTCCAGGATGCCCGGTCCGAGGGGATACGGCACTCGGATCAGAGGCATGACACCAAGATTCCTCATCCAAGCACTATCTTACACGGGGTTGAGGTTACTCCTGACCAGCAGCCAGTAGAACCACCCCAGTCAAAACCTGATCCACCAGGTAAGAAAAGGACCAACCATGTGTACTGCCCATATTGTGAGTGTGAGGATTATTTTCTGAGCCAGTGCCATGCCTTTAACTTCCTTAGAATGCTGCTGAATTTCTTCTGGAGGCTGGAACTGAAGGTCTCACTAGACCGGGGCCTCTGCCAGATGCTCCCACCACACCCACACTCACACATTTGGGTGTGCCAGCCTTTCTTCCACACTACCTGATTCAACTCATCACCAGGTGATGAATAGCTGACAGTTCAACTCCATTCTTCACCCAAGTATTCAGACTATATGGCCACAGAGCAGATGATACAATTACAAAATTTACCCTGTGACCTAGCGTGTATTAGGGACATGTGCACTTATGAATAATTTTGTGTTTGGAGTTTGTTATGGTCAAATTATGGTTAGCTCAAAAGTCCAATAACAGAATACCTCTCATGTTCAGATTGTGCAGGCTGTTACTCCCAGTCATGCCCCTATAGGTCTCATTGTCATTGCCCATGTAAGCATTGAAATTTCCCACTAGGAAATTAGTTCAGGAGCCCAAGCCATGAACTTGGAGTGAGCCCAACTATATCCAGCCAGTATTTCTCAAACTTTCACCCCAGCTCAAACTCTTTCCCCACCATAGAAGTGATGCTCCATGTTTCAATCACCAGCCTCAGCATCTGGAAAATGGACCTCTGCCTCTCACTGCTGCACACAACACACAGCACCCAACCCGTATGACACCTCCTGCAGGTGCTGAGTCCACACAAGGGCAGGCCCATGGACTAAGGCCTGGCAACCAGGTGCTCTCCCTCAAGCTCACTCGCCAGGCTGGGCTCCAGGACAGGGCCCTGTTAACTTCATCCCTATGCTGGTCCCTTGTTTGTTTTTTTTCCATAGAAATTCTATAACCAATTTGCCATGGGAGACTCTGCCATGGGAAAATCCCCCAGACTCATGCTGGACATGCTGGGACATGCTGGAGAGATTATGTCTCTTGGCGGACTGCAAATGTTTTGAGGTTTCCCAGCATGAGTCAGACGAGGTGGGTGGTGAGAAGGAGGTCTAGGCTTTCCTGCTTAGGCTGTTGCCTTCGCTACCCAATCTTGGATAAGGAGAATAAAATGGATGGATAGATATTCTACTATTTATTCATCCATCTTTTGTGAAATATGAAGTTTTACAAAAGAACACAGAATGTTTGTCTTAAACCATTTTTACTTTTATTAGAATTGGTGGCTAACACTGACACCTTGACAAAGTAAGAAAGGTTCTGGATGTATAGAACTTGCATATTTGTATCATTTCTACATGGGTTCTCTCCAGGCTCTTCAGCTTCCTCCAGCAGTCAAAAAACATGAAAGTTAAGATAAGTGGTGATTTTAAGTTGCTTCAGCTCTGTGTAGTGACCTGTCCAGGGTGTAATGTACTTCACATCTGAAGCTGGTTGGGATAAGCTTCATTACCGAGAAAGCGGTAATTTAGCTCATCATTAAGCTTATCATGAATGTGTCAGCTGAGTTGCAGAAGCTGTTTAAACCAGTCTGAACCAGACAAGCTGGGCATTTTTTTGTCTCACCACATTTTAGTGGTTAAAGCACAGAGAAGCTCTCAGGCCCAGTTTGAAAAACAGTCATTTCCTCTTAACTGAACCACTGTGACAAACAGGATGGGGAAAAAAATCAACTTTTTTTTTTTTTTATTAACATATAATTTATCTCTTTTTCTTTAATATTTTAGGATAAATATTTAAACAAAAAATCTGATGACAAGAACAGATTCAGTATATCTGCTTCTTTACTGGAAGCAAACCATTTCTAATAAGGATACGTGATCATAAAACCACACCACAGACACTCAAAGTATCAGGAAGGAGGTGGGTTTTACCAGATGTGACTATGACCTCATCAACATGTCTATAATATACCCAAGAGAAACAATGGAAGAAACAGCTCTGCTCTGGCTATTTTGTAAGTACAACATGTTTAACAACAAATTATATAATTCCTCTGCAGTCCTGATGTCTTAATAAGTTTAAAGGTTTGTTTATAGAGTTTGGTCCCAATAACTTTTCATTTCATTTAAGATGTTCTTATAGCATTTCTCAGTTCCCAGTATTTGTATTTACTTTTTGTCAAGCTCTGGAAGCATTAATAAAAAGTATTTTCAAAATAAAAGTTTTTAAAAAGCCAATTTTACAATAAAAGAAGCAAAAGTGATTGTTGTAAATGAAACGTTGCCTGCAGCACAGTAAGAGTTTTTGCAGGACTGTGTTAGATGTTTTTAAAACACTTCCTGTCTGATCAATTTTGTACTAGCAGTGCTACCAGCTTCAAAACATGACTTTTTTTTGCTGTGAAAAAGGGCAGCTTCATAATAAGCTTTATAAACCTAAACAAGCACCCTCATCTGAGACGTGTGGAGTTAAAGAGTTAAAAATGGGCTTTAGTGACACACTGCAGGCTTTCAATGCTTGAATACATCGTGCATGCCTTCCTGAGTCTGAAACCTCAAAGTATTCTGTGTTTTCTCTTTAGCTGTGACCACACTGCTGAGCTGCACAACAAATCAAGGTTAGTAAGTAGGTCAGATCTTTATCTTGTCTACAGTTAACGCCATATGAAAATACATCACTTTTACAGATTTTCCATCTTATGTATGTTTGTGATTGAGGTTGCTGTACTATTAGTGTCAGTATCAAAGTAAGAGGATCCAGTATTATGAAGTAGTGCCATAAATGGAACATTTTCTAGTTATATTTTAAGTGTTCTCCACATGCTGCATGCGAGCAGGTAGCAAAGTGTTGCTGCGTGTGGTTGGTGTTGCTCAGAGACACCACATCCTGTCCTACTATCACTTCATGCTCAGACAACACAACCTTAACCCCTCAACACCCACAGCCTTTGCTGCTTAAAGAGACGATATGCTTGGAAGCACTTTGTTTGTTTTGATGCACACTCAAAATTCCCAGTGTCCAGGTTTGCGTATTAACAATCATATAACTGAGCTTGTGACTAATTGTTGGGCAATAATGCTTGTTTCAGCCATTATGTGAACAGTAAATGTCACATGGTCTTTATGCTCTTTTCCTATGAAGCGCCTACAGGTCACATGACCTTTACTGTTGATCAGGTTGGGGAAATCTGCAGTCACCTGAGACTGAAGAAGTCACAGTTTCATCACTGAGTGATGAAATGTTTCTCCCACTGAAAACACTGCATCGAGATGAGCAGAATCCACTTCCTGACATTTTGATTTTTGTTTTGTTGTGGGGAAAGCAGCAGGCAGAACACATGACTTGGCTGGCAGTGATGAGTTTGCCTATCAGGAAATGTAATGAGTTGGTTGTCTGCTCTTAATATTGTCATTAGTCAACTTCAAAACAAATTCCAAGTTCACCATTAAGAAGTATTTAGGTTTTCCTGTTTGTGTATTTCTCTAACCATATCAACGTAGAAGATAAACGAGAATTATGTTGAGTATTACATTAATGAAAAAGTACACTAGAATTATTTACATAATTACTATATATAACTATTAAACGCATGTATGGTACAGGGCATGCTGGCATATAACATGGTAACATGATAACTGATATGATATATATGATAATGTGCAGATCAGCAAGGTGTCATCTGCATATAATGGAAATTTAGTCACTGTTTCTAATAATGTTGTCACTGTTTTCTAATATTATTTAAGTAGAAACATCTAGAACATGACAATTATTGATCCCAGCACTGAACTCTGTGGAACTGTGTGATTAACTTCTCTGTGTGAGGAAGACTCCTTATTTAAATGGATGAACTGTATTCTGTCAGATTAATATAACTGGTTCAGCAGAGTGGCAATGGCAAGATGAATAATGTAACCAACACAGAAGTGATATCTTGAGGGTAGCTCCATGTTCTAATTTAGTTTGGGTATTTGGGACTCTTCAGAGGATGGAGGGACCAGAGCCTGTGTTAGGTTAGCCTGCATGGGCTGATGGGGCTGCTAACCGCAAAAGCTAATGGTTTGTTTTCCTGGTGCAGAGCTGTGTGTTCAATTTTCTAAGCCTTGCCTTGGTTAGTACTAGAAATGACCACTCAGAGAATGCTCTGCTGTTACTGGTCATATTTTAGTTGTATCTGAATAAACACATCAAAAGAATAGTACACAATTTGTGAAAAGACTTGTTGTTTTTGTTTGTTTCCACAAATCTTCTCACAGTGTAAACTCCACTCAATCACTATGATAAAACTGTCTGACAGAGGAACAACCAATCATAAACCAATGTTGAGCGGTTTTAACTGTTAATATAAAAAATGCAGACTATCATTTGATCTCTCTCACAGCTCGTCTGACTGTGAGTCCCAGCAGCTCTCAGTTCTTTGAAGGAGACTCTGTGACTCTGAGCTGTGAGGAGGACGACAGCTCTGCTGGATGGACTCTGAGGAGAAACACAAGCAAACAACAGAGGACTCAGTGTGGAGTTCGATGGGGAGTACCAGCTGATTCTTCCTGTTCCATCAGCTACGTCTTTCCACTGGACAGTGGAGTTTACTGGTGTGAGTCCAGAGAGGGTGCCATCAGTAACATGGTTAACCTCACAGTCTCTGGTAAGCTGAGTGTGTGGAGTTAGTGTTGATGAAGCTGTGTGTAAATGGATGAAATGCTGTAGTTTGTCTCTGTGTTGAGGTGGATCAGTGATCCTGCAGAGTCCTGTCCTCCCTGTGATGGAGGGAGATGACGTCACTCTGCTCTGTCAAACAAAGACCACTCCCTCCAACCTCCCAGCTGCCTTCATCAAAGATGGCGTCTTCATTGGGAAAGAGACTACAGGTCACATGACCATCCACCATATTTCCAGGTCTGATGAAGGCCTCTACAAGTGTGACATCAGCGGTCATGGAGAGTCTCCATCCAGCTGGATCACTGTCACAGGTGAGGAGCTTCACTCTGATTTCATCTGTATTTCATTCACACATTCACCTGACCAGGTGGGATTCTCTCTGCAGGTAGCCCTGAAATCAACGCTCCACCCCCTAAATTAGCAGCACCCCCTGTAACAGTCCTGCCTTCTCAATCACCTCCATTCCCTGCCTCACAGCCCACCTCTGCCTTGCTCACAGTTTCAGACGAGCCTACATCTGGAGCTCCACCCTCTGCATCAACACAGCTCATACTGACCCTGGTGCGCTACCTGGTGGTGTTCTGCCCGTACTTCATCTCCACTCTCCTCATGATGTCTTTGTATCAATGCAAAGCCACAGGTAACACTGAATCACTCACTGATCAATCAGTAATCAGTGACCTTATGATTGACAGCTGTCTCTAACTGAGCTCATTTATGAATTTTTGATCAGATAAATTTATCTTTCCTTTCTGACCTTGTTGGACTTCAGGAAAAGTGACGACCCCACCCACAGAGTCTTAACAGCGACTGGACGAGGAGATTGATGATGTCACCAAAGAGCATCACTCATGAACTGAACCAGAGTCAGTGTCACGTGTCCCTCAGTTTTTTTCACTTTTCTTTTGTTGACACATTTTCAGAGCAAGTTCACAGGAAAGCTTCCTCTGCTCTCACCGACCCCTCAGCTCTGAATGACCCAGCAGAGTGGCTGCAGATTTTATTCAGATTTTAATTTGTGGAGGTCACAAAATACTGACAAACCTATTAACCAGTGACCTGCGGTGAGGTTTATGACGGTGAGGCACTGACTCGTTTGGAGTTGGATATTCACATATGTGAACCCAAAATAGAAGCTTATATTTCAATTTTATTTATGCTAATAACCAGGAACATCATCAAGGACAGCTCCCACCCTGGCTTTGACCTGTTTGACCTGCTGCCCTCTGCCAGGAGCTACAGGTGCATCAAAGCCAGAACAAACAGACTCCAGAACAGTTTCTTCACCAGAGCAATCACCACCCTGAACTCTCACACTCACCCACTGTG
This sequence comes from Archocentrus centrarchus, assembly GCF_007364275.1. Lineage (NCBI taxonomy): Eukaryota > Metazoa > Chordata > Actinopteri > Cichliformes > Cichlidae > Archocentrus > Archocentrus centrarchus. Next base: position 76,976 of record NW_022060275.1, on the reverse strand, counting down.
ACTGTGTAACACCCACATCTCTGTGCAATATTATATTATTCATACTGAACAATATCTGTCACTCCTATATTGTGTAATATCCTATATTCATTCACCAAGTGCAATACTCACATCTTCATTATTATATGTACAAACTTATTTTATTTTTTTTACAATGTATATATTTTTAGACATTCTCTTATTTTCTGTATTTTTAATACATTTTATTTTCTCTGTGTTTTTTGATTATATTAGATTTTTATTTTTATTTTGGAGAGTTTGACTTGCATGGCACTGAACAGGAGTGGCCCTCCAACCTCATTGTACATCCTGTATAATAAAGGCATTCTATTCTTTTCTATTGTATTCTATTGTATTAACTTCATACTGTTCCACAATGGTGGTAAGAAAAACAAAATATTTAATGTAAGGTCAAAAAATACATTTTATATATATATATATATATATATATATATATATATATATATATATATATATATATATATAATATTATGGGGGGGGGGTCTCTCTTTTTAAATACGTTTTTTTTAAAAAGGCATGTATTATCTTACATTTATTGGAAGATGAGGTCCATGCACCTCCTTCTCCCTATGGGGCAGCACTGCTGCAGCACTGCCCCTATCGGTGTAGCACGGTACTTCCTGTGTATTTTCACTATTCATTTAAGATAAGATAAGATAAGATAGTGTTTATTTGTCACATGCACAGTTATACACAGTACAATGCACAGTGAAATGTATTTTGTACCTGCAACCATATAAGAAGAATAAAAATATGACTGATTACAAAGAATAAACATGTCACACACCTTCATTCGGTATATTAGACAGACTGTGGAACATCAGCATGTGTAGCACATGTGTAATCAAACATGTATGTTGGCGATATAAAGAGAGACAGCAGTGGGCATGTATCTAAATAGAATAGAATAGAATAGAATAGAATAGAATGCCTTTATTGTCATTATACAGGATGTACAATGAGATTGGAACTGGACTGTTGTGATGCACTCTCTACTGCACAGAGAATCACTTTGCTCCAGTGTTAGCAGCCTTACACTGGCTCCATGTGCATTAATCAAGTATAAAGAGGCACTGTTTGTGTCTTACACCTGCACACTGGTAGATGAGCTGCATCTATACATGCCCTCCTGATCATTAAGGTCGCGTATCATTCCCTCCTGATCATCCTGCAATCGAAGCTCATTTCCAGCTCATTCCAAAGGCCTCATGTCTTTGCTGTTGTTGCACCAACAATGACCTCAGAGCAGCATCATCTGTAACTGTTTTTAAATCTAAGTTGAAGACATTCCTTTTTCTGTCACGCTTTTGGAAACTGCTGATTTCTGGAACCGTGGTTGGAGGATTGATTGCTGTTATTTCCTGTAAACATTGTGAATGTGGCATCAGTTTTTAAGGAACCTGTTTATTCTACTTCATTGTAATGTAAATCACTTTACTTACTCTTGAATTGTTAATGTGTAGACCAGCTAGTCAGGGTGGTGTGCTAATCACAACATGGTAGGCAAAACTATGTGTTCATAGAATATTTATGTGTTTATATTTCATAAATACTGTTTATATATTTCTCTTTGTGTGAGATAAAAAAGCAACAACAACACAGGAGAAAGTTGCAGTTATGAAGTTAAAAGTCTGGATGACAGATTACGGTTTATCCCTATTCTGAAGAGGCCTGTAGAGTTTTTGTGGTCCTTTGGTGCCCTCTAGTGACTCATACCAAATAGAGCTGCCCACTGGGAGAATAATGAGTACTTTAATCTGTATCCAGAACCTGAGATTTAAAGGGGGACTGTGAGCCTTTTTTCGCCTTTTTCCACCACATGCCAGTGTTGGCTGTAATGACTTGAACCTTTAAATCAATAAAAATCTAAAAGTGAGCTTTCACAATAAGAAAAATGCACAATAAAATCAGAATTTACCTTCTATTAATGTCTGTGTCTGCTTTATATTTTACTGCTAGTCACAGGAGGAACAACTCTGTGATAGGCCCCCGGCAGAAATTTTTAGAACCAAAGGAAACACAACATTTTATCTAGAGTTAGAGAACATCTGGACCACTTCAGTTTGCTTACAGGTCAGGCGGGGGAGTGGAGAATGCAACGGGAACCCTTTTAAACATGATTTTAAGACATCTGGAGGGCACAAAAACCTTTGCAAGGCTGCTTTTTGTTGATTTCTCATCTGCTTTTAACTGTATTCAACCACAGATTTTGGCTAAGAAAGTACAGTGTTTTTATGGTATTGATTCTGGCCTCATATGTTGGTTGATTGACTTTTTACCTGTACGTTGTCAGAGGGTGAAGGTCAACGGCGTTCTTTCCGATGTCCTCTTTTCTTCTACTGGGTCTCCTCAGGACTGTGTTCTTTAACCCCTTTTATTTATTTTATATGCTAACGATTGTCACAGCCAGTATCCACAGAGCCACATTTTAAAATTTGCTGATGACTGTGATCCTGTCCCTCCTCAGCAGTGATGACACCAGATCACGGACCAGTGGTCAGGGATTTCACTGACTGCTGTGAGTCCTCCTTTTTAAACATAAATGTCTCTAAAACAAAGGAGTGCAGTTTTAGTGCAGTGCAGTCATTGTGCCTGTGGTTATTTCTGGGGAAAATGTTGAGGTCGTGGACCAGTATAAATATCTGGGAATGATCCTTCACAACAGGCTGACTTTTGAAGCCCACGTAGACTCACTTTGTAAAAACGCCCATCAGAGGATGCATTTTTATCGGAAGCTCCGTGGTTTTAATATGGATTCAACTTTCATGAAAATGTTTTACTCTTGTTTTTATTGAGTCGGTTATTAGTTTTAATCTCATCTGCTGGTTTGTTTGTTTTTTAAAGGTTAAGAATAGAAATAAACTGCGAGGAGTTGTAAAGGTGTGCGGAGAAATTGCTGGCACAGCCCTGAGCAACCTCACTGACCTACAAAAGGTGAGGTCAGTGAAAAAGACCAGACTGATCCAAGCAGATTTAGACCATCCACTGCACCAGGAGTTTAAGTTGCTTCATTCTGGATGCAGATATCGGGCACCAAGTTGTAGGACAAATAGATTGAGGGAATCTTTTGTCCCAACAGCGATTATGTTTTTAAATGATCTGTTGTGATTTTATGTTTGTTTTTATGTATGTTCTCATGGTATAGCTGTTTTTTAGGATTTCTGTACTACTGGCTGTGGAAATAATTGCTCTTAGGGGACAATAAAGATCATTGAATTGAATTGAATTGAATTGAATAATTTTAAATTCTATTCTAGATTTAACAGGGAGCCGATGAAGCCAATATGGGAGAAATCTGCTCTCTCTTTCTAGTCCCTGTCAGTACTCTAGCTGCAGCATTTTGGATCAGCTGAAGGCTTTTCAGGGAGCTTTTAGGACAGCCTGATAATAATGAATTACAATAGTCCACCTGTGAAGGAGCTTTGAGCCGCATCCTTCAGATTGGTGATGAATCATTTTATATCTTTGATATTGCCTAAAGATTTTGATATCTCAAAGATTTTGTTAAACCATATACTGGTGAATGATTTGAGTATTGATTTAGCATATTTAAATGTATTTAAGGTGTTGATGGTTTTGAAGTAATTAGTTATAGCATTTATTAACCCTTGTCTCTTCCGAGGTCCATTTCTGATTGGTGGGGGGTGGTGTTTGATGAAGCGCACATGAGGATACTCCACCTGACTCCCATTCTTAATCAATGGATTGGACTGAACCATGGAGTGTGGAAGGCAGGGCAGGGGGTTATTTTGTTAAAATGCTTTCCATTATAATTTAGATTTGTTCTAGTTTTGTTGGGATTCTCATGTTATTCATTTTAGGGTTTAATACAGGTATCTTATGAGATATTATGTACATAATTGTAAATACCTTTGGGAATGACTCCCCTGTAGTTATAAGGAAGGTAACTTAGTGTTTTTTCTGTGCTTTGTTTGGACTGGAGTTACTGTTAGGTGTGTGTGTTTGACTTCACTGTGTTTCACTGTTTTTTGGTATAATTGTTGGTAAAAGAAAGACAGAGCTCTGGATATTTGAGTCACTACTCATTTGGTTTTATCTCCACTTCAAGCCATGCGGTTGCTATCTTGAAAAGGGTTGTTTTTCAGCAAAAACCCCACACCACCCTAGAAGTAATAAATGCATGAATTAGCTTTTCAGCATCACTCTGAGAAAGGATGTTTTTAATTTTAGAAATATTGCGTAAATGCAAAAAAGCGGTCCTACATATTTGTTTAATATGTGCATTGAAGAACAAATCCTGGTCAAAAATGACTCCAAGATTTCTCAGTGTTACTGGAGGCCAAAGTAATGCCATCCAGAGTAAGTATCTGGTTCGACATCATGTTTCTAAGATCTGAGTACAAGAACTTCAGTTTTATCTGAATTTAGAAGCAGGAAATTAGAGGTCATCCAGGCCTTTGTGTCTTGAATTGAAGTGAATTGAATTGTATATGAAATGTTTCTGTAGACTGGATAATCTGAATATAGTCTAAAGGTGATCAGTCTAAAGTAACAAGTACGATGACCAATAACGCTTTGAAAAATAATGCTGAGGATCTGACTGAAACATCTCTGGGTGGCTGTGGCTCAGGTGATGCAGAGGCTTCTTCTTTACCTGCAGGACTGAGCCCCTCTGTCACCGCCTCTCTGACAGGGTTAACCCAGGGTTTTCTATATAAAGGAGGTTCACTTCATACCAGGAGGAACTGCCGTGGTAACTTATGCTGTGAGCTTAGCCTGCTCCAGATCAGGTTATGTTGCAGATTAGGTGTGAAATCACTGCCTGCTAACGAATCAATTCTCCAGAAAATAGCCTCACCATCCCTGGAAGATCCCACAGACCTCAGGAGAAGGAGGGACTAAAGTTTTCTTCCTCAATGTCTTTGTGTTTCCCTGATCCGTATCAGTAAAAAAACAGATTCTCGGATGCAATTTCATTCAATTATTTTTTTTTTCTCTTGGGCACAGTTTTACAACAATTTTATAGTTTTATAAGATATTAGATCCTAAAACAAGACCCCTGTACTTGCTGACCTCATATCAAATTTTTATGTAAACTAGGCCGAGGTTTGAATTAAATTTTTATATTTAATCTTTACTCTCAAACCTTTAAACAGCACGTAGTCTGAAAATGAGAATAAAAACTACAACTGTCAGCAGAAATATATATATATATATATATATATATATATATATATATATATATATATATATATATATATATATATATATATATTTAATATAAAATATAAAAATAAAAAAATAAATATAAAAATAAATAAAAATAGATTTCAAAGTTCAGTTAGAGCAGGAAATGAATGAATGCCTCCTGTGTACAACAAAACAAATAACAGTAACAACAACAGCAGCAGCAACAACAGCAGGAAGCACCATCACAACAGTCATTGTTTCTACTTCTAGAGCATCATTCATGTTTCCATCTGAATGTTCTCCTTCGTTGGCGTTCTGCTCCAACATGTTTTTATGTGTTTCACCTGCAATGAAAACAATAACTGTGAGAGCAGAAACACTGAGACACCAAAGCAGCAGGAAACCTGCAGGTGAAACAACCAACAACAGCTTCAATTCCTCATCAGGGGGGAAAAGCCATTTAAGAGCAGCTTAGTCAGCAAAAACATTTCAAATATATATGTATAGCAAAAATACATTTTGCTGCCACAGAAGTACATGTAGTACCTGTGTGAGCGGAAGACCACAGAGGAGGTTTATTCATGTAGTGAATGAGGACATTAGTCCATGGGCCAGACCACTTTTTGGTCCATCTCAGGGTGGCAAAACTTAAGCTTAATTTTTGAAAAGTTAAATGTCTGTAGATGATATTTTGGTATGACTGCCCTTCCAAAGTGGTAGCTTAATCACAGTTATCAGCTCATGGTTAACAACCATTAAGAAAAATTCAGTTTTTTGACACTGTGTATATCTGGTTTAGGCTCATGGTACAGACATTTATCAAAGGTCTAGAATATAGTGTTTGTTATCATTTTTTTTTTAAACCTACCTATCCCAGTGTATCTCTTTATGTTTTCCTGCTAAAGGTAGTGCCGGTAAAATGGTTGCATGACCTCAGACACCTGTCTCCCCTGTTTGTTTCTGTTGTTTGTATTTCTCTTGGATGTTAATAAAATATTTCTCTTGGATGTTAAAATATATGTTAAAATATGTTCCACCATTGCTAATTATTTTTTTATAAACAACAAGCTAGACAGAGGCACACACACACACACACACCAGAAAACCAGTAAACGTTCTGGACTAAACATGTATGGCTCACACTGTAAGTATGGCTCACAATCACCTCCCACAAAGAGACAGTGTGGGTATATTATACATTTCCTGAGTCCTTAAAGTCCTGTGAGTATTGCAGTGGTTGGCTCTTGTGTCCCTGATGTCCCTGGATGCCACAGGGCTAAAAGAAATGATGTTTGTTTAGGTGAAAATTATGGGAAAATTTGTCTTATTTGTAGTTTAAAGATCTCTACTGACCTCTATTTTGGTCAAAGCGATCCAAAACCTGGCTCTAATGAAAGAAACAAGGGTTCCCTTTAAAATGATACCAAACACTATATTCTAGACCAGGGCTATTGAAATCCAGGCCTCGAGGGCCGGTGTCCTGCAGGTTTTAGATGTGTCCCTGATCCAACACACCTGAATCAAATGGCTGAATTACCTCCTCAGTATGCAGTCAAGTTCTCCAGAGTCCTGCTAATGACTTCAATATTTGACTCAGGTGTGTTGAAGCAGAGACACATCTAAAACCTGCAGGACACCGGCCCTCGAGGCCAGGATTTGTATAGCCCTGTTCTAGACCTTTGATAAATGTCTGTATCATGAGCGTAAACCAGATATACACAGTGTCAAAAAACTCAATTTTAAGGGGTTGTTAACGTCATGAGCTGATAACTGTGACTAAGCTACGACTTTGGAAGGGCTGTCATTACAAAATATCATCTACAGACATGTAACTTTTCAAAAATTATGGTTAAGTTTTGCCACCCTGAGATGGACCAAAAAGTGACATTTTGGCCTCTGGACCATGAACTACATGCAGAGCAGGGGCGGAGCTTCTTGCGGGCTGGGAGGTCGGCATGCCCCGGCCCGGGCCTTGAGGGGGCCCGGATGGGAGAGAGGATAAGATTTCAGGTAGGCAGGCCTCTATCACGTGACGTCCGAAGAGAATTGGAGCAGGGGGACCATCTCCTTAATGTATCCAGATAAGCACGTTTACATGGCAGTTTTAAAGGTTGCCACACTCAGGACTGAGTCAAGGTTGCTACAAACTTTACAAGACCGACTCACTTTAGTGATGTAGTAGGTGTAAAATATTGAATAAGATGTTGTGCTGCATGACTGGCTTCATTTTCACTCTTACATTTAACTTTATGACACGCAAATTTTCAAGTGGATCACCGATATTTTCTCCAAGTGTATTGTGGGTAAAACTCGTCACCAACCGCCCACCAACGTCATCATCAGTCACTTGGCAACAGATTGTAAACTAAGTGGAGCATTTTTACAGAGTAGGCTAACATGAGTGGCACTTCATAACATATACATGCCCACTGTTGTGGGCATGTGTATGTTGTAAAATGATGTTATGATGAGCTTTATTATTTGGGTATAAAGGACCCGGTCATTTGCCCCGCCCCCGGCCCGGCTCTGATTTGTTCCGCTAGTGATGCAGAGGGCTTGCGTCACAGAGAAGAATGTTAGGGAAAGTGTAAGATAGAGGCAGGTGACCCCTGTGGTGACCCATAAATGGAGCAGATGAACGAAGAATGCTTTGACCCTTCACACTCGCCATAGTAGAAGTGAGCAGAGTGGACTGTGGACGAATTGTTTTAGCTTTACACATATTGTTTATTTTCTGTGTCACAGAGGAAGAAAATCCTAATTGGGGGCAGACTCACCTGTGACTGTGAGGTTGATAAAGTGATTTATTTCAGAGTGAGCTCTGTTACTGCTCCCAGAGTTCCTCACTGCTATGTGACACTCATATATCCCAGTGTCATTAAACGTGACGTTCTTCAGGATCAGAGAAACATCTCCGTCCTTCATCTCCGGGTTCCTCAGCTTCACTCGGCCGTGGAAAGATGGATGCTGGTAGTTTTCATAGGAGCGCCTGTTCCTGTAGAAGTAGACGTAGCCGTCTGTGCTCAGGTCAGCTCTGCTCCACTTCAGCACTGAGATGGTTTCATGTTTGGGAATCTGACACTGAAGAGTGGCATTCTCTCTAAGCTTTGCCTGCACATCCTGCTGCAGAGCTGAAAGAAGAGAGGAATCATCAGTTTTTCTCACTGTTGGGTGGTTTCAATGCATGAAGCTCATGAACTTTAACATTTAACATGCTAACTGAGGCCTAGAATGTGACCTGGAGCTCTTGAGGCTTCTTGTAGTTTAATTTGTTGGGACATCCACTCTCGGGAAGATTGTGGCATTGTACTGTGGTTTTATAGAGGTGATCACATTTGCTGGTGATTAATTACTCAAGCCCATCTGATAAGCAGTAGCTGGCTGCTACTTACACTATTAATTGCTATGAAAGTAGTTGGGGTGTACTTAATTTTTCACAACTGTATAGACCCGTTTACTGTTTGTAAACAATGATGACTTAAGTAGCGATGCGCGCGCATTTTGGAAATGGAAATACAGCAGAGTTTAATAGCGTTTCAATCTACGGGAAGGGATTAACAACGAAAGATCATGAAAACTACCTGCAAAAATTGATTTTGACCACAGGTGTTGTGCGAAACTCAGTGATCCTCCGTGAAAATCTGTTCCCCCTGTGTTGGGAGCACGAACTCCAGCCAGAGAGGCGGATCTGACTGTCTTCACGGCGCTTCTGATCAATTTCTCAGTAAAATGACACTGGTAAATTAATTTGTTCCCATGTTATGAAGGGGGAACACAATATTTTGGATGGCTGAAATATTTGGTTCCCCCCGTGTAACTTTGGAAAATAAAGAGCAAATGTTTTCATATTCACAGGAGCTGTTGTTCTTGATGAGAGGAATAAACACTGTAAAAGACATTTACCAAGAAATTGATCAGAAGCGCCGTGAAGACTGTCGGGTCTGCCTCTCTGGCTGCGCTCTCCTGACACAGGGGGAACAGATTTTAGAAATTCTGTAGAAATTCTGACAGCCAAACATGCAACTATGGAGAGCCAGTTCATTCTAAATGAAATAAATAAATAAATACTGCTATTGATAAATTATTAATAAATATTCCATGAAATAAATATCCCCATGAAATAAAACAAAAATATTTTTAAAATAAATTTTCATTATTATTTTTATTATTTTATTTTCATTTATTTCAAGGTTTATCTATCTATCTATCTATCTATCTATCTCAAAATGGAGTTTTATTTTGACACTTTTATTTTGTAAAGCTATTTTACATATTTCAGTGACTTTTATTTTTTAACCCCGTTTTTCATTTTAAGCTCTTTTTATTTCATGTTCTTATATTCAAATGAGGGGGCGGGGTTTTATCTGTGGGGCGGTGCTAATCAGACGTCAGCGACCCAGAGGAGTAAAACAGGAACTAGCCCGCAAAATATCGAACAGGAGAAGAAGAAAAGAATTGATGCCAATTTTTTGTAGGCCGTTTGCAGAATGTTTCTGATGTTTCTAAATTTATTCAACTGATTCACAATGTCTGAAAACAGAAGCATCTCAGACTTACTGAGAGAAGCTGCTAACCGTCCTGACAGAATGGTAGCGCGGCAGACCGGGTCCTTTCCAGCCCACGAAGACCGCAAAGGCTGGAAGTGAGCGGCTGTGAAATTGGACGGTCTAGCCTTCGTATCAGCGTCACCTGCCCTCACCTCAGCATAGTTCATATTGCCTTAGCAAGCGTGACGGTGCGAAGCACAGCTTTGTAAAAGCAGCTGGTTAAATGGAGAACGAACTTTTGCTCCTTTTTGTGGTTTAATTTTAAATCTTTAATTCAAAATAAGCTGTTTAAACACATTTCAACATCAAGGAATACAGCTGAGCAAATGATTAATTTCCAACTATATTAAGTGAAACATTAACGTAGAATAAAACTATCCAGTTATGATGCTTAACTTTAATTTCAGGCAAACCGATTTGCTCAGGAACAAATGAAACACTGAAACAAACCAAACATCAGCCGTTAGAGATCATCTGAATGAGTTATATCTGTGCTTAACTTCCACTCAGTGGTGAAAGCCAGCGGGGGTTTGAAAAGGATGTGCCGCAGTCGGGCGTTCTCTCTGGCTAAAGCGAGCCTCGATAGCCCGGTCAGCTGACAGCTAGTGCTTTTTACAAATAAGCGATATCTTGATAAAACGAGCTGATATTTGAGGTTTACACATTTACATTCTCACCTCAAAACATCTTAAAAGTTTATTTTATGTCACAGAATCATTTTTCAAACTTTTTGGCCGCTATCCTCCGCTCTGTCCGCCACTCCTGACCAGTAGTGGTGGGCGGATCGATCCAAAATATCGATTGTATTGATACAATGCTGGTATTGGTATTGAACAATACCAGCGTGATAAGATCGATACTTTAGTTTGTTTGTCTCTTGTAAATTCAGTGTGTTTCTCCTGTTCATCAGAGAGTAGATATGTCTGTGCAAACACAGCTCCTCTCATGCAGGGAGTCTTTGCTCCGCCCCCTCCTCTCCAAGTCTCTGCACTGCTGTGATTAGCTGTCTGCTGACTCGTGACTCAGCGGCACTGAGCAGTCGTGTCGGCTGCAGCGAGTGAGAAAGCGGAGCGACGTGCAGATGTACTTTACAGCTGGAAATGAAAACAGTGTAAATAGTGATGTGTTTTGGGAGGAAATTCTCTACTGTGCCAACACCATGGACTTATTTAAATACGTGAAAGAGCACGAAAAAGAAAAATATTTGTTCTCGAGGAGCAGGAGGAAGGGTATCGCTCAGACCCAGACCCCGACACGGAGACAGAGCCCACTGTCACAGTCCTTTCAGAGAGGCTAAAAATAACCAGGTAGCTCATATAGTGGTGAAATTGATGTTTCTGTCATCACTCATGTTGGTTCTTCAGGATTCGTTAATGTTAAAATGTAACTTATCATCTTAGCTGTTACTTCAGCAGACTGATTTCCTATAGACAATATTCAGGCAGTCAGATATATATTCAGCCCATTAAACTATGTTAAATTACTTTATTGAAACTAACCCTTTGTGCGGACTCATCAACTCTGTAACAGACTAAGTCTATGATTTAATTGTTTTAATATTTTATCTTTATTCTCGATCGAGTCTGCAGTAGGAGAATAAAAACTCAAACTGTGGGGAGCAGGTTATCTTCAGAGTTTCACTTTCTAATCAGCTGGAAGCGCCATGATTTGTGTGAAACGCCCCTCTTAGATTGGTTAGATGTGGCCAACACCACCCTTTCATGTTAACCTGTAGGACAAACCTGCTATTAACTAGTTTAACCTAGCCGGTTAACTTAAGATGATAACCATTGTTTATCCTGATCGCCAGTGTTAGGCTAAGTTAATCCTGATAACCAAAAGATACCCTGAGTATGTTGAACTCCCTTCATAGTGCAGGTCCCTGGTTTCCAAAGAAAATCCAGTTTCAAAATACATGAAAAAGCTGAAAGGTGTGATTTATTGTGTTAACGAATTATTGTGGAAAGTGAAAATCAGAGTGATTTAGTGATCATTAAAATGTGTTCAGATTTGGCGAAGTGATGATGATTCATGTCAAATCATGACACAATGCTCTCCCCTACATAAGCAGCCTCTATAAGTCAAAAGTATCGGTATCAATATTGGTATCGTCAATACTGGTCCTGTATTTACTTGTATCGGATCGATACCAAAATTTGCAGTATCGCACACCACTACTGACCAGCGCCGCCCCACAGATAAAACTCCGCCCCCTCATTTGATTATAAGAATGTCAAATAAAAAGAGCTTCAAATAAAAAACAGGGTTAAAAAATAAAAGTCACTGAAATACGTAAAGTAGTTTTACAAAATAAAAGTGTCACAAAATAAAACTCCATAATGAAATAAATGAATAGATAGATAGATAGATAGATAGATAGATAGATAGATAGATAGATAGATAGATAGATAGATAGATAGATAGATAGATAGATAGATAGATAGATAGACAGATAGATAGACAGATAGACAGATAGATAGACAGATAGACAGATAGATAGATAGACAGACAGATAGATAGAAAGATAGAAAGATAGATAGATAGATAGATAGATAGATAGATAGATAGATAGATAGATAGATAGATAGATAGATAGATAGATAGATAGATAGAAATAAGTTAAAATAAAATAAGATAAAAATTCATTTGAAGAATATTTTGTTTTATTTCATGGGGATATTTATTCATTTCATGGAATATTTATTAATAATTTATCAATAGCAGTATTTATTTATTCATTTATTTATTTATTTCATTTTGAATGAAATGGCTCTCCATATGCAACAGCCAGACATTGTGATGATATCACTTGTAAATCACCTTTAAAGCTGAGCAGTCTTCTTGTTCTTATTGATCTGAATGGAGTAACAGTTCACTTCCGTTGCCAAAATGCGCGCATCCTTTGATGACGTAGGCTGTAAAAGGGTCTATATTAGTGTTTAATTCTAAAGTTATTGTTAGGAAATTTTTTTTTACTGTTATAGCAGTAGTAGTTATAGTATTAATTTAAAGTATAATTTATTAGTAGTAACAGTGGTCACATACACTGGATTGATGGACACTGTATGTTTACAATACTAGTTTATCCATGAGGCCTCATATTCATTTATACACATATCATATTATGTTATATCTCACTCTCCACCTGTATACCTTTTGAAATATGATTAAGCAGACTGACCATGTTTGGATAATGTAAAATATTAGGATGATAAATTAATGATGATAAATTTAATTAGGTGGGTTTTTGTGTAGAAGTTTCAGTGTGTCAGATGTCTTTAACCTGGGGAGCATCACATTGTTTACTGTGCCTGTCAGATTTGTCATAAAGTGAGGGGAACTACGGGGACAGGTGTGTATTTTTAGTGCACTTCAGAAAGCAGCTGGAAATGCCAGAATTTAGTCATTTTGGTGATCAGGTTTCAAAAAGGAACAGAGGACACAAATTGACAGAGGTCAAAGGTCAGTTAGCTTCCTCAATTTCAGCAAATCAGATTCTCTGTGAACGTCGAAAAAAAGGAAATTGGAGTTAGAGCTGAAAAGTTTCCCTGTTCTATTTTCTCTCTCAAAGTAGAGGCGGTTTCTATTGAGATAATTTAATGAATTTACAGCACAGTGCGCTGCTCTCTCTCTCTGCTGACACAAATCAGTGGCGCTCACCCAGCAGTCAGTTTCCCCCCCTCACTTTCTCTCTTTTCTCTCATCATCATCATCAAATATGACAATATTTAATTATACTTGGATAGCCCATAATGGGCTTCACAATCCACAGCAGGAATAGTAATGAGACACATGCTCGCTTGTAGCAAATAGAAGTGATATTATTAAAAACATAAATTAAGTAACTGTAAGGCCCAGCCTGAATTACTCTGGCCTGTCTTAAATGCTGCAGGTAAGCCACTCATTGAAAGTGTGATGAAATGTTAGCCTGAAAAATCTTCAGTTTTCTTTTCCGTGACCAAATCTCTCCCATTTAAATAATCCTGGAAATGTCCCCGTGAAAGGAAATGTCCCCATCCCACAATTTGTAGTGTCAACCTGTCTCATTATTAAACATTACAGTGTAATGACTCAGAGTCTCCATCTAAGGTCGGTAAATTGAAGTCATATTTGACTTCAAGCTTTGCTGCTCCAAATAAAACTGAATAATTTCCATGCTGAGCAGCTTCCACAGAGCTGTGTCTGTGCAGGTTCTCAGTCCTCACAGCAGTTTGCAGAACTAACGAAGCCTTTTGGATGATCAGTGAAACGAAAAGAAGTCCAGACACTTTTTTCAAGCTCCAGAGATTACATTATTCTTATTAGACATTATTTACCCTTTTTCTCCCCCTCATCATTTTTTAGTTATAGAGGAATAAAAATATGAACATATTCTGTTTTACTCACCTACAGATGCAGCAATTAGAGACAAACAGAGGAGAGCCTCGAGAGAATCCATCTGTGACAGCAGGCTGCAGACGGTGGCTGCAAACTAAACAGAAAGAGTTTTACGGTCACCTGAGGGACGCTTTATGAAGCTGGGGGGAGGGGGGCAAAGAAAGGGAGAACTAGTTTCCTCTGCAACGAAAGGTAAAGTGAAAAAAATCTCACATTTAGCATCAGTTTAGGTTGCACACCACCACAGTGGATTCTAAATGTGTCTGAATTACTTTGAGCTTTGAATCGATCCGCACTGATAATCTGAATGCAGCTACTGAATACTTTTAAATAATTTTACAAAATCCATATATGTTGAGTCTTCATCACTCATGTGAGAGCAGCCTGGCACTTTATGATGAAATGAATCACTTTTAGCAGACAATGCGCTCACTCCTCTCCTACATGTTCTTTGGAGCACTGATGTTTCAGGCTACCCTTTATTTCACTGAGGTCGCTACAATAATCACTATAATCAGTCACTTCCTGTCTGCACATTGATATGATTTGTTGGACTTTATTTCTTTTCTTTTTTTTTTGCATTCTTTATACTAATTTTTATAGTTATTTTTTGTATGTTTTTCTGTACCATTTTTCTGTTTGTTTTTACACCACTATTTTTGATGGGTTTTAGTGATAATAAGCATACTCTGGATTATTGAAATGTTTGATTACTGAATTAAGACACTACTGATTTGAATGGGCTACTGATTACTAACCTGATTGACTATCGATTTAATTCGGTTTTGATTATACTGTTTGACTTATTCTGACTTATTTTGATTATATTGACAGACAACTGTTGATTTAAGTGGTGTGATTCATGACTGTCTTCAGTTGTATTGTTTGATTGATTTATACTTACTCCTGATAAGTTTATGTTGCACTTAAAAAAAGAGGTTATGTGTGATGGAGTCTCACTCTTGGGTTGATTGCCTGGCAGATCAATGTGCAGGTGGAGGTCATAAATCAAAAGGATTTGACACTTTTCAAAGACTACCTGGAGAAGTTGGGGATTTTCCATGAGATAATACTTTTTACAGATGAGGTAATGGAGCTGTCAACGAAATCCTGAGCAAGCATCACATACACATGTGAGGGGAAAATACCAAGAAGGTCATAATAATAAAAGATTAGACCACCCTTTGAGTGATAAATAGCAGCTCTCAGAAGCCTCGAGAACTTTTCACCTCTGCCTGCGACTTCGACCTGTGGATCTGCTTAAAGCTGCAACCACCAGGGGAGCTTTGCTTTTTCCTCTTTATCTTTTTTTGTGTTTTTGCTGAACTCTTTGTTCAATAAACCGACAGGAAACGATTTTGTGGATTTCTCCTCAAAGTGTTGATTCCAATTGGAACTGAAAAACCTGTGAAGACAGCTTATCGGCCTGAAGGGGGAGGATTTATCTCATTAAATTTTTGACCCGACAGACTCCAGAATGGACCCTTATTTGAGTTTATAGAAAAGCTTTTATGTTCACTGTGAGGTGACATGAAGCCCAAGTTAGTAAGAGAATGTTTGATTCATGGGAGAGGTAAATATTTTATTGTTGCATGTTTCTACTGCTGGTCAAACTGTGGGTGAGTAATGCCGCCTTCTTAGGTTACACCTTTGTGTCATAGTGAGGTGTGTTTCACACATACACCCTCTGCCCTCTGCAAAGTGTTGACTTATTTTGAACCACGCTGGAACACAGCAATACTTTCTTTATTTAAAAGGTCACGACCTCTACTTCAGAGCCTCTGAAAATGGGGCTTTGTATTAAAATTGCTGTAATTCTTCAACATTTGAAGCTAAATTTTTATAAAACCTCATGAATTAAAGCTGAAAGTCTGCACTTCAGTCACATTATTAATTGGTGGATTTACAATCCAGTGCAGTGGTGTACAGAGGGAAAACTGCAAACCCTGTGTCTTTGTTCAAATAATTATGGAGGACACTGTGAGGACACTGTGAGGTCTAATGAGGACAAATTGGTCCTCGACATTTGACAGAACAAAGACAATAAAAATGAAGTGAGTGCAGAGATTCAAATCTGACCTGGTTCAAGAATTTTGGTGTAAACTGTGAACATGAAAATAAATGAAATCAAAAACTTTTTATCTTGCAGTCAAATTCAAAAGTCTCTAAATTATCTTCACACAATCACATGAATCTGTTTCTGAATTATATAAAAGTCCAACTCATCTCAGGAAACAGTTATTCTGAGCTGCAGCGCAGCTGCATCAACATGAAAGAGACGAGTAAATGTAGCCCCCGGGTACAGAGGGGGATGGGTGTGTGAGTGTGAAAAGATGCATACATCAAAGATGCACGCATGTAACACCTTTATCTCGTTTCTACAGTTTTGAAAAGTTTCCAACAGTTACAGGAACAATAGAGGTGTGAAAGAAAGAAAAAGGTGATGCACAATTCTGACAGTTTCTATAAGAGAGCAGAGCTATAGATCATGTTTAATGAGTTATCGAGCCTAAAGTCAAAGTTTCTGTCATCATCATAGTAACTTATGCTGAACACATAATCTGGTCATGTTGTCGTTATGTTCAGCATTTTGGTTTAAAATTAGCAGCACTGAGAGATTTAAGTGAACTACAGACTGACTGCTGGGTAAATACGTTGTGTACTGTAACATGTTAAACTGTCCTTTACTAACATGACAAATGAAGCCCACCTGTAAAGGTAGAGTAAAGTTCACCTGACCTAAATCCAGTAGATCACCTCTGGGTCATTGTGTGTCAGTCCCTCTGAGCTGCACCTCAGACTGACCAGGAGTTCAGTGACCTTGTGGTCCAGATCTGGGAGGAGATCCCCCAGGACACCAGCAGTCATCTCATTAGGAGCCCTGATGCTGTCAGGCATGCATACAAACACGTGGAGGCCACACAAACCACTGAGTATGACTTTGAGTTGCTGCAATGAGATTTCAGCCTTCTGCATCTTTTTTTCACTTTGATATTTGGGATGTGTTTGAATTCAGCTTCTGTTGATAATTTTCATTTCCATCAAGCGATGTGGCATCCTTTCATTCCTAACAATCACCCAGACATCACCCAGACCATATTAGTATAGAGATGAGCATGATTGTTTTCCGCATTGAGATCTGATGTTAGCTTTGTGTTAGCATGCTAGTAAGTAACTGGATAAGAAATACTTTTTTTCTTAACAGTTTATCAGCATATTTTAACTTCCGTACTGCAGTTTTTCACCGTGTGAACAAACAGGTGGACGGAGCAGCTACAAAGTTCTCTTTTCTTCACCTTAACACTTGCTGATCAGGTGGTTGATGAAGGACCTTTTGCAGAGTTTAAGCGAAGCATCGAAACAGTAAATTTGTGTCAATAATTTTTTAGAATTGAATTATTTGAGTTAATCGAATTGTTGCAGCCCTAATTGTTATACATTATTTAATAGCACGATGGTGAAATGCAGATTGCACTGAGCAATAAAAATAAAACTAATGCTGATGTCTTCACTCCTCAAAGGTTGTAGTATTTGCCTCGAGGAGCACACACACTCTGACTCTGACACACAGCAGGAACAGAAAGATAACATGACCTAAAATATTTCACAGATGTTAAATGATCAGGATACAGACATTCTTCAGTTCACAGAATAATATGTGCAGGAGCCTAAATGCAGTTCTGTGATATTTAGTTAAAAAGGGTTACCAATAAATAATTAGTTATGTTTTAAAGGACAGTTTAAGTTCACATTAGTATAAGTTAATAGATTTAGAAGGGATTAAGAGGCTTTTTTTTTGTTTTTGTTTTTACAGGTATTTTAGGTTATTTGTGTGTTGTAATAAGTTGATCTCTTAAAAGGGCATTTGAATTGTTCAGTTACATTAGAAGGATATTTATCACCGATAGTGTTCAGTCAGTAAAACTCGGGTCTGTTTGGCTTGAATCTGTGTCCTCAGACCTGAACGCTCTGAGCAGCCTGCAGTAAATCCAGTTTCAGAGCTCTGATGAGCGGCAGCACTGAGAGCGCACAGAGTGCTGCGATTAATACACGAACTCGTTCATTCAAGATATAAACAGTTTCCTGCAGCTCTGCTTTCTTGTCTTGTTTGCAACATAGCGCCGCATTTCTTTACAGGCTCCCCATCAGCTGATCTCTGATCCTGTATCTGCGTGAAGTACTCGTTTATGTGCAGAACAGAAAAACAAACCCTGTGAGCGCGCAGACAGACTTCAAAAGCCTGCACAGGAAGGCTTTACACAATAAACATGAGCAAAGCTCTTACATGACTGCTGGATTCAGAACAAGTTAAAGCTCACCTGCAGCTCAGCTCCAGCAGCCATTTCCGCCTCATTTTTCTGTTGATGCGAATCTTCAAAGTTTTCTAAATATCCAAAGGATGCTGGGATTCCCGAGGACAGCAGAATATCCAAGATTAAAACCGGACTAGTTTTTAAATAAAGCCGAAAGTCTCCGAGTGTGACAGCAGGTTGTTTACAGCTGCTCGCTCTGATTGTTTTTGTTCTTCCTGAGGGTGGGGCCATAAACACGTGCGCGATAACAAAGGAGCTGAAGTTACTGAAAGAAAAAAGCTTGTCGGGCTCCGTGTTTCAGAGCTGATCACCAACAAACGGATCATGAATCAATCATCAGTCACCTTAAAACCACCCTGAAACTTTTATAGCTCCACTGCAGCGTTTCTATTTCATCTCTCATCCTCATGAGCCTCAAACTGAGACGATGTCTCGGTGCCCTCACAGAGACGGACACACACAGGTGCAGCTTTGAGATGTGGCTCAGGCTGCAGTGACAGCACATAAATTAATCAATAACTGATCACATGATCAGATTTTAGAAGGCCTCAAACAATAGAGAGCATCTCAGCCTCATCTTTATTCAATTTAATTTTCAATGCAGTTCAATTTTACATCTCGGTGAATAAATATTGCACATTAAGGGTGACAGTATGAATAATATAAATATTGCACAGAGATGCGGGTATTGCACAGTATGTAATGCTGTAAATTTAAAATAGAACCTATAGCTTGTAGCTACTGTCAGCTGCTTCCTCTCCAAGACAACAAAGATACTAAAATTGTACAAATTATTTCTCGAAGAAAACAGGAAACAAAAAGCTTTCAGCAGGTAGCAGGAAGTGACTATATAAGGAAATAAGTGCTCGTGTGAATAAAGGACAAAAACATTTATGTTACATAGTTGTCTGTGTCAGTTTCGATTGTCTGTGTGTGAATGTTAGATAGAAAGCACTTAGATGTAGAAAAGTGCTTCTGTGTGAATGGGTGAATTCAAATATGTTGTATAAAGTGCTTTGAGTGCTCAACCAGAGCAGAAAAGTGCTGAATAAGAACTTGTTCATTTAGCAGTTACCTTTTAGCTGCTCCAGGAGCTCTCTTATAGTCCAGTAATAATCACTATCAGTAATAATCACACATCAGCATAGACAGCTTTGATCATCTGGTTACTCTGAGATCATATTAACGTCACTGCACATTTTAGGCCACTAGGTGGCAGCAGAGCAGCTTCACCACAGAAGATACAAAAAGGCAAAATTCATCAAAAAAATCTGTCACACTTTCTAGAAGGCTTTAAAAAAAACTGATTTGTGTCTTTATCTGTTACTGCAGAGAAACAGGAAGTCTGCAGGAGGAGACCTCTGCTCATTTGATGTACATCATTCCTGCTGTTATGTTACATGCCAGCTGCTGGACCTTTAACATAATTTTGCAAGTATTTCATCACAGTCTCCACTTGAGGTTTAGTAAAGCCAGATAACATAAATCTATCCTGACTGTGGTATATCAGTGAAGTAATATTGGTGACATATCAAAGTATCTATAGATCAGCTGTGATGTATCAAAGTGTTGTATATAGACAGTGGTGTGTGTTTATGGATAAACAGTTACAGGAAAGTGCTTGTGGGACCTGGATATAACTGCGATCGGGTGAGTTGAGTTTATCAATTTTTTAGTCAGGAATAATATATATTTTAAACAGTATTGAGGCTCAGGAGTTTCCACCTTTTGATTTAAGTTCCCCAGCCTCTCTCACCAGAGTCTGAAGAAGCAGGTACACAGAAACTGAAGTGCCAGTTTGATGCTTCTGATTATGTTTTTGTTTTGTTTTTGTCTTTTTGGTTTCAGAAAACGGGACCTTGTTTGTCTTTTGTCACGTGATGTTCTGATAAACGATACCTGGGCCACAACACAGTTGGTCCCAGCAACTCTTTTTTTCCCCCAAAGTGACTAGCGACAAATTTAGCGTCTTTTTTCCGGTGACTTCGGCGACTTTTCAAGAGCGCAGAAAGCTGAAATCCTCGACTGTCGCAGCGTTTTCTTTACAGCCCTCGTACAGCATCCTGTTGGACACTTCGGCAAGGAGGGGGGACCCCCTTTAGCAACTTTTGAGGCAGCTGACAGTGTGTTTTCTTTCACAAAACTTGGCAACAGCGGACACTAGTGTGTGATACTGCAAGATTTGGTATCCAATACTGAGTAAATACAGGGCCAATATCACCCATACTGATACTTTTTAATAACTATGAAGAATATTCATAAAGTTTAAGTGTTTTGTGATTTTTTTTTTTCCTTTGGATCATTAATTAGTTAAAACTCAGGCTAGAATTGGGCAAAGTTTATGGGTAAATAGAAAATACTTTATCAAAATAAAAGTTTTGTTCTAAAACAATAACAAAACAATTTTCCCCAAGAACAAAGTAAAACGTTTTTCAGGTATTCAGAAAGTATAATACAAAAATTTAATACAAATATCTCTTCATTAACTAATTTTCTGGATTTTTTTCTTAAATAAACAAGATGTACAAAATTATCACTCCACAACGTTATAAAACATTTAAAGCAATTTTTTCTCAAGTAAAATATGTCACATTTCACATGATGTATAACATCAAAACACTGTGAGAAGGGGAGGAGCAAAGTTTGTCTGCTCTGTGGTGTAACAGGAGCTCAGCTCAGCTTTGATGGAACTGCAGCAATGCATACAGGAGAGAAACTGAAGCTAAAGTATCGATATAATTACACTGTATTGATCATATCAATATATCATAATCAACATTATCAATATTTGGATTGATCCCACCACTAGCAGACACAGGCTTCATTTGAAAACGCCCCCTTAGCTCAGGGCTTCAGTATCAGATGGAACAGCACTACCCTGATACAAAGTTGATTCATGGATTGAAATTGAAGCCTGTCAGTAGGTGGCTTGTTGCTGTTGTTGATGTTGTTAATCTGGGTTCTTTTGTGCTCTTGGAGTACTTTTGGTAGGTTGGCCACTCCTGGGACGGTCCACGTCTGTTCCAAGTTTTCCTCATGTGGGAATAATGGCTCTCACTGGAGTTTGTTGGAGTCACAAAGCCTGAGAATTAACCAGTTCCAGACTGATGCATGTCAGTGATTTTGTTTCCCAGCTGTTTCTTTAGATTTGTGTATGATGTGTGAAATTTAACTCAGCTTTCCAAAAAAAATGTGGTTAATCACAGTTAATGATTTAACAAGGTGGGGCAATTGCTTGTTCACAGATGGCAGGCTTGGATCAGTTTTTTTCTTTTTAAATTTAATTTTGTATTTTCTCAGGTTATCTTTGTCTAATAAAAATTGTTTGATGAACTGAAACATTTTAGTGTCGTAAATATGCAAAAACAACAACTAAGACTTCAGGGAGTAACTGCTATTCATGCTGTGGTGTGTGCCGTGGGTCATGTGACATATGTGACCCTATAAAAATTAAGTAATAATAAATACATACACAAAGAAGCAGCTACACTGTGTGTGTCTCACTGTGAGGAGAAGATGTGTGGGTGTGAGCTCCACTGTGGGAGTCGCTGCAAGGAAAAAGACTCACCAGCTGTGTCATTCAGGCTCACAGCAGTATTTAATCCAGATCTTTATTCTAACAACAGCCTGTTCTATGTTTCCTCGTCTCTGTCTCACCTGTCTACCTACTTTAAATATCAGCTTTAACCATCAGTTTATCTTTTGTTGGTGAAATCAGCTGCACTGATTATTGAATCTGAGCTCTGAGCTGTGCTTTGTATTTCCTCAGGTTAACTTCCACCTTGTTGGCCTAAGAATCTCATCTCGGCTCTTTGTGGATGATGCGGTTGATTAGCAGTTTTCCGTGTCTGTGTGATGCTCTCAGGCATCCTATGGATGCAGCTTTTTCTTCTTTTGGCTGCTCCTTTTAGGGGTCACAGGTCATCTCCCTCCATCTGACCCTGACCTCCCCCTCTATCACACCAACCCTCTAAATGTCTTCCTTCACTACATCCATGAATCTCCTCTGTGGTCTTCCTCTTTACCTCCTGCCTGCTATAGGCCTAGGCTGCTGGGGGGTTCACATAATGCACTGTTTCTTTTCATTCAGCTTATTTACTTTCTTTATACTCCACTCTGCATTTAATCATTAATTGTTATTAATCTCTGGCTCTCTTCCACAGCATGTCTTTTCTCTCCCTTCACCTCCAACCAGTCACAGCAGATGACTGCCCCTCCCTGAGCCTGGTTCTGCTGGAGGTTTCTTCCTGTTAAAAAGGGAATTTTTCCTTCCCAAAGTCACCAAGTGCTGCTCATAGGGGGGTCACTTTGACTGTTGGGTTTTCTCTGTATTATTGTAGGGTCTTTACCCACAATACAAATCACCTTGAGGCGACTGTTTGTTGTGATTTGGCGCTATATAAATAAAATAAAATTGAATTGAATTGAATTGCCTGGCAGCTCCATAGTCAACATATTTTGTCCAGTGTATCCACTCTCCCTCTTCAGCACATGTAATTGCTTGACAGGTAAACAGGTTATTTATGAAGGAAGACACCTGACACACTTTAATTAAAAAAGTAAAACATTTAATATATTCAAGAATCAGGAAAAATACACACATGCATGTGGGGACTCAGAGGAGACAGACCTGTATGTGCTCTCTCTCTCTGAGCTCGTGTTCCTGTCTAATCATAACATTTTTATACTGTCAGCCTCTTCTTATATGAACAATCTCTGGGCGCTACGAGTTGCCCTTCATCACTCAGTCTTGTTCAAGCTGGTTTTCATGACTCAGATTCCTGTACGTCTTCTCTTCTGATGTTTTAATTATGCGTCCTTGTGTCCGGTCCTCAAGATAAGATACACTGAAACAGAGAACTTAGTCTAGTACTGATTACAGTACAATTACTGATGTATTATTTAATTGTTTATTATTTGGTTGATCCACTGTTTGTTAATTAATTTACTGGAGTTTACCTTTAAACATTTGTCCTTTATTCACTGAGTAAAAAAAAATCCCTAACAGACTCCATTCTCCATCCAAGGTCAATAAAAAGTGTTTGAATTTAAAAAAGAAAACATATTTTGGACTATTTGATAGCAAACTTTGCTGCTCCAAATAAAACACTAAATTGAACAATTCATGTTAAAAGATTACATTGAATTTTACTTATAAAAAGTTATTTATCTTGTTTTACTTCTCGGATTTTAGTTTTGGACAAACAAAAACATTTTATTATGAATAAACACATGATTTGTTGAGTGGGCGATAATAGGAGAATTGTCCAAATAATAGATCAAAAGTTTTCATATATTAGGATCATATCAAAATATAATTTGTACATCAAATTTGAGCTCTAACTCAAATATTATAAGCAGGCCTTCTTTCCTATCTGAACTAATATAAAACACATTAAATTAATGCTGCAGATACCCTCACTGGTAAATTAACTAATTATGACAAAACTACAGCATCCCCATTCACTGTAATAGATTACCAGCTTACAGCTTCTCATTACTCTACAGATGCAATCAAGTAACAATATGAATGCACAGAACTTACTGATGAAATGAACATGAACAAACCTTGTGCCACTGTCAGCCAGGTCAGCACACCTCCTTGTTTAGTTTTGGCCTCATTGCATTTAAACAGTATTAGCTGGTAGGCTATTTGGCTTTTAAACTGTAGTGTGGCTATTTAGAGGTCAGGCATTGCTGGACTCAGAGAGTCCTGATTTTTAAATTAATATTTAATTGCACTATAGATTACAAAATGCAGTGCCAGTCAAAAGTCTGAGCAGACTCACATATGAATGGTTGAGCGAGTCTCACAGTGTGACTGGAACAGTATATAATTTTTTCATTATAAATCAATAATATCTGCAGCAG
This sequence comes from Archocentrus centrarchus, assembly GCF_007364275.1. NCBI lineage: Eukaryota > Metazoa > Chordata > Actinopteri > Cichliformes > Cichlidae > Archocentrus > Archocentrus centrarchus. The sequence goes on along the minus strand of NW_022060275.1, from coordinate 52,696 downwards.
GAAAACGCTTTTGCAGGTAGTTTTCTTTGTAGATAATCCCTTCTTGTAGACTGAAACACTATTGAACTCCGTCGTATTTCCGCTTCCAAAATGCGCGCGCATCGCTACCTACGTCATCATTGTTTACAAACAGTAAAAGGGTCTATAAGACTGCACACCAACCAGGTGAACTAGCATTGTTGTGGAACAGGTAATGTAGAGGCTAATCTATAGTTTCTTTCGATCTTCTGTAATTTCCATTTAACCTCTTCCTTTGAATGACCAATACAGAGCCGGTTTTACGCGTGTGACAACATTCAGCCGCAGCACGGTAAAACTACCGTGTTGCTCCATCGGCCATCTTTATTCTTCTACATCTTCAAATACAACAACATTTTATTCTTCATGGGCCTTAACAACAGAATTGCGCCCTCTGTAGTTCAATCACATAAAATACATCTTCTTAACAGATGTTCTCAAATCCAAATGTTACAAATGAAATACATTTCCCTTTAACTTACTTATACAAATATGAAACACAAAAGGAAACTAATATATGACATAAATCAGTTATAAATTTATAAACTCTACAAAATGGTGCTTACATTCCGGCCCCTAATTGTTCTTGCTGAGGCATAACAATTACCAAAATTACATAAGCAACATTTTCAAACTCTTTTGTTACTGTACCAGTACTCTTAACTGTAAACAACATCATAACACAATGGCTTTAAACAAAAACACATCACTCATCCATTTCCAGTAAAAGACACAATTTGTCCACTGGTCTTTCCAAAACACTGCTTTTTGTCTTAACCAAAACTCTTCTCACATGACCATTTGAATCACAAATTGCCTTTTCAACCTTTCCCATTAACCATGAACCTCTTGGTGCACTATCATCCACTATAAGAACAACATCACCAGGTTTTAGGTTTCTTTTCACATTTAACCATTTCTGTCTCTCTTGTAAAAGTGGTAGATACTCTTTGGTCCAACGTTTCCAAAAAATATCAGACAAGTATTGGACCTGACGCCATCGTCTTTTTGAGTACAAATCCTCCTTTTGAAATAAACCAGGTGGCAACACAGGTTGTTTTTTCATGAGAAGCAAATGATTTGGGGTTAATGCTTCTATATCATTTGGGTCATTAGAAACTCTTGTAATGGGTCTATCATTTATAATAGACTCTACTTCACAAAACAAAGTGTGAAGATGCTCATCATTAAGAGTCTGTTGTCTCAGTAGCTGGGTAAGGATTCTTCTGACAGAACGTATCTGCCTTTCCCAAATCCCACCAAAATGAGATCCAGCTGGTGGATTGAATGTCCATGTAACACCTTTCTGCAAAAGTGACTCAGCAATTTTAATCTCATTCCAACCTTTGATTGCCTCGCGCATTTCCTTTTCAGCACCTACTAGGTTTGTACCATTGTCTGACCTCATAACAGACACTTGACCTCTCCTGGCCACAAACCTTCTAAATGCATTAATACAAGAGTCTGCTTCAAGTGAGTGAGCGACCTCTAGGTGAATCGCTCTTGTGGTGAGGCATGTAAACAAAACACCGTATCTTTTTACATAGCTTCTGCCACATTTAACCTCAAAAGGTCCAAAATAATCTATCCCTACATTTGTGAAAGGGGGTTTGTCGGTTTCAAGTCTGTCTCGTGGCAAGTTTGCCATTCTCTGTTCACCAGCTTTTTACACTGTACACATTTTGACAATATTTTCCTGAGAGCTGCATCAGCTTTTGGAATCCAATATTTTTCTCTCAGTTTAGACAGCACAAAATTTCTGCCACTATGACCTGTTTGTTTATGAATATGTCTGAGAATCAATGTGGACACATAGTGGTCCTGATGAAGTATCACAGGGTGTTTCACATTGGATGGTAGAGCAGCCTTATCTAACCTGCCACCAACCCTTAAAATACCATTGTTCAACACCGGATCTAGTTTCACAATGTGACTAGTCCTTTTAACCTTTTGACCCTTCTGTAGAGTTAAGATCTCATTTTTGTAACTTTGTTTTTGACAAAACTTAACAATCTCCATCTCTGAATTTTCTAATTCTGTGACTGTTAAATAACCATCTTTGTTTGATTTCTGCACTTTCTCAGCCATTTTCTTTTGACATTGAGTATCGCTGGCTGACAAGGATTTGCGTTCACGTGACAGCTCTTGGAGGAGCCGTTTAAATCTCAGCATCCAGGCAAAGGCCTTTTTTAGTCTGTACCAATCTGAGTAGTGACAAATGAGTTGACTGATAGGATCAGTTTGCATGACATCAACATCAACACTCATAACTTTCACTTCTGCATCATCATGAATGTTCAAGGATATTATCGGTGACGCTGGCCAGTGTTTATTGTCCTTTACTAGAAAGTCTGGACCTTGAATCCAGGCTTTGTTTGACAGGAAATCACTTGCTTTCATTCCCTTAGATGCGTAGTCAGCAGGGTTCAACTCAGAGTTTATGTACCTCCACTGACTGACCTTAGAGTGATCTCTGATAAGTGAAACTCGGTTTGCAACAAAAGTCTTAAATCTGACACTGTCATTCGCAATGTATCTCAACAATGTGGTGCTATCAGACCAGAATGTGGATTCCTCAAGTGGCATTCTTAGCTCGTCTCTCATCATTTTGTCAATTTTTACAGCTACAGCCGCCGCTGTTAGCTCTAATCTAGGAATAGTGAGTTGCTTCAAAGGCGATACTCGTGATTTGCCAATCAAAAATGAGCAATGAGCTTCACCTCTTTCATTTGTGACACGAAGGTATGCAACAACACCATACCCTCTCTCACTCGCGTCTGCAAAAAGATGCAGTTGTGCAGATGTTACATTTCCAAATCTAACTGGTTTAAAACACCTGTCCACTGTAAATCCTTGTAGTTTTGTCAAGTCCAACAGCCACTGTTGTGACTTCTTAGCCATGTCAATTGGAATGTCCTCATCCCATGAGAATCTCTTTCCACACAGTTCCTGCAGAATCATTTTGGCTGGGAAAATAACTGGGGACAGAAACCCTAACGGATCATAGATTGAACTCACAAACGACAGAATGCCGCGTCTAGTTTGTGTCATTGGTTTTTCATTGATTTTGATTTTGAACGAGTCTGTTTCAATGCACCAGTTTACTCCTAAGACTCGCTCATCTGGAATGTTGTCATGACAGAGGTCTAATGCCTTAACTTCAGATGCTCTTTCTGTTTCAGGAATAGAGGCAAGAACAACTCTGCTATTACTATTCCATTTTGTAAGATGAAACCCTCCACTTGCGCATAGTTTTGTTAGCTCCTTCACCATAGCACAGGCCTCATCTTCATTCGACACGGATAAAAGACAATCGTCTACATAAAAGTTATTCTGCACTGCACTAATGGCCATGGGTGACACCTCATCTGAAGCATCCTCTGCTGTTTTCTTTAAAGCAAAGTTGGCACAGCTTGGTGACGATGTTGCACCAAACAAATGCACAGTCATTTTGAACTCCTGTAGTGGTTCATCCAGGTTTCCCTCAGGCCACCAGAGGAATCGAAGCATATCTGTATCCTCGGGCGGGACCTTTACCTGATGATACATCGGCTCAATATCTGACATTAGAGCAATATAGTCATGTCTGAAGCGAGTTAAAACACCAACCAATGTGTTTGTCAAATCAGGACCTTGTAAAAGTTCCTCGTTCAGTGACTTCCCCTGAAACGAGGCAGCACAGTCAAAAACAACGCGGAGCTTTCTTTTCTGTGGATGGTACACGCCATGATGCGGTATGTACCACAGTCTTCCATCATCACGTTCAAGTTGTTCATTTGACACAGGGACAGCATACTTCTTGTCTATTAGTTCAGAAATGAACACTGTGTACTCTTTATGAAAGTCTTTTCTCTTCAGCATTTTTCTTTTGAGGCTTTCTGCTCTCTGCACAACTAACTCACGGTTGTTGGGTAGTTTAACAGACTGATCTTTAAGAGGTAGGCTTATACAATAATGTCCTTCCACCTTTTTAACTGTATCCTTGACAGAGTCCATGAATTTCACATCCTCTCGTGACATTTCATGACGCTCTTCAGAAGCCTTTTCTGGAAAATCGTGGTTAAACTGTTTCACACACAATGTTTCAATCTCAGACATTGATATGCGGTTCACCGAAACACTTTGTTCACTTTCTGAGTCATTTCTTTTCAAAGGACCATTTATAACCCACCCTAGGATTGCACGGACTGCATATGGACCCTCATCTACGCTGTGAATAATTTCCCAGGGTTCCATTGCCTTGTGAGCGTTTGCTCCTATCAAGAGTCCAACATCTGCATCTATTTCAGTCAGTTCTGCTCTGTGCAGGTGCGGCCACTTAACTAAGTCTGTCTGCATAGGAATGCTCTCTTTTGAAACTGGAATGTCTTTATGTGTGTACGTATCAGGTATGTCAATATACACATTTTCTGTTACACCACTTACTTCGAAACCTGAAACAATGTAACTTGGCTGCAACCTTTTCTGACCCATAGTGCGGAGAAGGATTTGAGTTTTCTTTCCTTCTATGCCAAGCTGTCTCATAAGCTTCTCTGAGCAAAAAGTTGCTTGGCTGCCATTGTCCAAAAATGCATAAGTGTCAATTATCTTGTTGTTTTTCTTGAGCTTAACATGAACTGGCACAATAGCCAAAACTCGACTGCTATTACCGGCCCCAGTAGCACCACATGTGCCACCTGTGATGGGGACAGGGCTGGGAGCTTCAACATCTGAGCTTCCAGTGTCATCATTTGGTTCGTTATTTACTGCTACATCCTCTGTCGTGTCATAGTGGAGCAAACTAGGATGTCTTTTGAAACAGTAGTCACATAGCAATCATTTCTTGCAGTCTTTACTCAAGTGCCCTTTGCTCAAGCATGAAAAGCAAAGTCCTTTTCCTTTAAGGAACTCTACTCTCTCTTTGTGAGGCAGTTTTCTTATTTTCTGACAGTTGGCAAGTGAGTGATTTCTGTCACAATACACACATGGTCTTTGAAAGGCATTAATCGTCTGACGCACAGTGCCTTTGTTTGCATCTAGCAACCTTTCATTTATTGCAGGTGCCACACTAGTGGCAAACGCACTGCCCTTTGGTCTAAATGTCTTCTCTGGTTTTGAGTATTGCTTGCACTTGTCATCGGTATCTTTAATGTCACCAAATAAAGGATCTGATGCTATCTTAGCTTGTCTGTTCAGGAATTTCACTAAATCTGAAAACCTAGCTCTTCTTCCAGAGTTTTCTTGGATGTCGAAAGCTGAGACTCTCCACATTTCTCTCATCTTATAGGGTAACTTGGAAACTATTACCCTGAGATTTGTGGGGTTGTCTAATTCCTCCAAGTAGTTAATATCTTGCATGGCATTATTACACCCAGTTAGAAACAGTGAGTAACTATGAAGACCTTTGGTATCATCTGCTTTCAACTGAGGCCAACTTACAGCCTTCTTCAGGTAAGCTGTCGCTATTTTGATGTCATTGCCATAATGATAATGTAAAAGTTTCATTGCCTCATGGTAGCCTTTTTGTGGGCTCATGTGTTGGCAACTTCTGACTAAGTCTCTAGGCTCACCTCTTGTGAACTGTTCAAGGTAGTAGATCTTGTCATTATCATTATCTGTCTTGCTACTGATTGTATGTTCAAAGGCTCTAAGGAATGGTTTGAATTCTAAGGGATCACCACTGAAAATGGGAACATCTCTCTGAGGTAAATTTGTGAGTCTTTGTTGCTTAACCAACATCTCTGTAATACTATTCTGTTTCAGCATTACTTCACACAAATTAACCTTTGTGTCCATTTCAACCCTCTGAGAAGGAGTCTCCTGTGCAACTTGGTACTGAGATCCACTTAAGTGAGTGTTTGACTGTCTGTTGACACCAACTGGGGGCAAACCACTAAATGAGTCTGCACGGCGATAAGTTACACTTCTCTTTTCGTTGTCCTCATACTCACATTCCTCCAGTACCTTTATCTTTGCAGTAGAAGCAGCAATTTGAGTTTCAATTTCCAGCTGCTCCTTCCTTGCCTTTAACTGCAGCTCTTCCAACTCCAGAGCTTGTTTCTCCTTTAACTTCTCTGCCTTTGCCATCAGAGAAGCTCTTTCTGCTTGTTCCTTGCGACGTGCAGATGATGATGATGATATGATTGAACCACAGCGGCTGGACCCGACCCTGGACACGCAGGATCCTGGACGCTTCCCTCTTGAATCACCTGTCAAAGACACGCTGTCATCTGGACCCACGTCGTCCTGTTGTTTCTGCCTTGCGCCGATTGTCCACTTCTCAGCATCCATCATAAAATTGCTGAAATGCTCCTTTTTGGGCTGATACCAATATGTCTGATCAGCCTCTTTCTCTTCCTCTGACAGCAGTTGTAGAACATTCTCATTTGTTTGAACAAAGTCACTTATGAGTTTTGAAAACTCATTTAAATGTTCATCAACAATATCTACAGCGTCATCATTTTTCATCATAGCACTTATTTTATTCAGTTTCGCTGTCACCTGAGAAAGCTTTGCTCTTCTTGAACCGATTTGTCTCTGTAAAAGGTCCTCCAGGCCCTTTTCCGTGTATTTCGGCGCCCTCTTTTGGCCGTTTTCAGTACCGCAGACATTTTCTTGCTCTCTGGTTTCTTGTGATTCGTCATCCGCCATCTTGCCTTGTTTTCTTTTCATTCATCAACAAGAGATCGAATAAAGTAGTCCATGACACAAAGCATGCTTTGCTTTCCAAATAAGTGCCATCTAGTGAAGACTACAACATCCTTGTTGTCTTGTATTTTTCTCTTGGCTCATTTAGGCAAGTTACCAGTTCGTAGCTTGTGATTCCATGACGATCCGTTGTTGTGGTTACGTCGCTGGGCTCGGTCTCGGCTCGTTCTTGCTGAGCGCGGTAGTTTTACTTAATGTAGAGGCTAATCTATAGTTTCTTTCGATCTTCTGTAATTTCCATTTAACCTCTTCCTTTGAATGACCAATACAGAGCCGGTTTTACGCGTGTGACAACATTCAGCCGCAGCACGGTAAAACTACCGTGTTGCTCCATCGGCCATCTTTATTCTTCTACATCTTCAAATACAACAACATTTTATTCTTCATGGGCCTTAAGAACAGAATTGCGCCCTCTGTAGTTCAATCACATAAAATACATCTTCTTAACAGATGTTCTCAAATCCAAATGTTACAAATGAAATACATTTCCCTTTAACTTACTTATACAAATATGAAACACAAAAGGAAACTAATATATGACATAAATCAGTTATAAATTTATAAACTCTACAAAATGGTGCTTACAGGTAATGTTTTGTCTCATGTGCTCAGGGTGAATTTGCTGTCATCTGTGAAAAACACAGGCAATTTGTGCCAATTCTGGTATTCTATGGCAAATGCCAGTCAGGCTCCATGGTGCCGGGCAGTGAGCACAGAGCCCACTTCCAGACATTAAGTCCTCAGGCCACCCTCATGAACTCTGTTTCTGATTAGTTGGTCAGGGACATTCACAGCAGTGGCTGCTGGAGGTCATTTTGTAGCTCTGTAGTTCTCATCCATTTCCTCCTTGCACAAAGGAGTGGATTCTGGTCCTGCTGATGGGTTAAGGATCTTCTACAGCCCTGTCCAGATCTCCTACAGCAGGGAACATCAACTGGTGGCCCCCACCAGAGCTTTCCACCTGGACCCCCAAATAGTGCTGCCACAGGTACCATTACTCAATCAATCATGTCGCATCATAACCTGTTAAAACTAGTCTGAATTATCAAAAGCCCCCCCCCCCCCCCCAATATACATCTGTTCCTCAGTTGTCACGAACCCCACGGCCTAGTATCTACTGTTTTGTTATTGTTCAAATGAATGTGCTGCCATTTTGTGCCATTGTGGTTGTACTGTGTTAATCTGTGCTGAAATATTTTTATCATAGTCTGATATTTGTCCTCTTTGCCTTCATTCACACTGGGAGGAGGATGAACTGAAGATTTTGCTGCTTTTGCCTCAAAATAAAAACTACCTTCAGACGTTTTGTAAACAACCCCAGCTTCCCATGAAACATTTTTTTTCTTGCATCTCCTCTGCTTGACATTGTGCCAGGCACCAACATTACAAAAAAGAAACAACCTGATTGGCTCTCTTGTGAACATTTCAATTGGTTCTCAGATAGAACTTTAGAGTACCAAGTTAAAGCTTGATTTTGTAGATAGAACCTTATTATTTTGTGAATAAAATGGCCAAAATTATATACAATTGAAAAAAAATTCATACATGTTGTAGATAAGCGGTCAGAGAATAGGAATATGACAATAAGTAAATTTCATCAAAAATGTCAGATAGAACCTTATAATTCTAAGGGGACTATTTAACACCTCCTACTAACACAGACACTGTTGTCAGTACAGCTGAAGTTGCCAGGCAATAACAAAGTCCTGCAGACTACAAAGATGGAGGTTTGTACCTACAACATTTGGTTACAGAGTCAGAGCTCTGTTCTCTGTTCAAACAACCAAGTCTGATGGCAGTTATTCACGAAATTGAATCTACTGATTTGTGCTCATGAACAGAAATCAATAGAATAAATTTTGTGACTATTGCATGAACTGCTGTGAGACCGGATTGGTTCAAAACACTTTGATTCAGACTCAAACTGTGCCATAGGCCTCAAATATCCACCCCCTCTCAGCCCTTTTCACAGGGACAGGCTCAGACAGGTTTAACTTGAACTCAGTGTTTCCTGGTTTCCATATTCCATCTCTTTGTACATTCAGAGGCTTCATTCACTCATCAGTGTGGATCATCTTTGGACTGAGTCCAGATTCAAGCTGCATCGACTGGTTTTCGACTGGCTGAGTTTTCGTTCTCTTTACTGACTGCTCATTATTTCATGACAAAGACTCAAAAAGTAATGAACACATCCAACAGTAATTAACATTAAAACTTTATTCATAAAATAAATAAATCAATCAAAAGTGCATTTAGAAAATAACAGAAGCACAAAATGAAGACAATTCAAGCTGTTTCTCTGGAGGTCAAAGGACAGCTTTTATAATCCTGTTTAAGCTGAAGTAACAAACAAACTGAGTCTGTTTCATCATCTGTTTGAAAGTAAAACTTAATAAATGCTAAAATGTTTCACAGTAAATATGTGACTGCTTCCTCTTTATGAACTCAGAGAAATTCAGCAGCAGGTTCAAGAGCACAGAAACACCTCAGGCAGATTTTAGTTACAGAACTTCACTTTACACCATCATAAATGTTATTTTACTTCACAGACATCAGCTCACATAACTCCTTCAGTGACCTACATCTCTGTGGTTTACAAAGCAGACCCACAGCAGGACTTTATTTCCTGTTACACAACCTGCAGCAGACTTTGTACCTGCACCCAGAGGTGAAGCCTAAAGATCTGAGGAGGCGCTGCAGTCTGATCTGCTCACAAAGTCAGGAATATTTTTCTTGTTGGGTTTATAATCTTTGTCTTTCTGCTTTGATTCAAAAACAGGATTTTCATTAAAAGTAGTGAATTGTTGCTTTCAACAGATATTTATCATGTATTCATTCATGAGTCATGTACAGCCCAGTATGAGCTTAACTGGTACTAAGATTGTTGTCTAATAACCATTTATTTAAAATAAATAAAAACACCTCCAAGTTGTTCCTTTCCTTTTAGTGTAATGAACCTTAAAAACACTGAAAATTTTCAGATATAATAAATCATCACTTTGTAAAACTGATGATCAGATAGAAAAGTCCTGAGAAAAATAAGTGCAATTTCAACCTTTTTGTTTGTTTGGTTTTCTCACAGTAAAAACTTCTGCAGTAAATCAGAGAAACCAGTCAGCACAGCTACTCTGGCTTAACCCCACTGTAAGAAGTAAACAATTAACTTGAAGAAAGGTACATGCCACTCAATATTTTGACTTTGTCCCATAATTTAAAGGAATTCAGTTCATTCCCAGATGTTTTTCTTAAACTGAGCCCACTATAAAACAGGAAACTCTCTAATGTTTATCGACTCATCACTGCTTAAGACAAGAACCTAATGTTATCAAATAGACTAATCATATTGAATCTATGACCTATTTATCCAGTTTATCAATTCATTCTGACAGAAGTGGCTCCTCAGCGTCTTTCTGGGAGGAGGAACAAATGTCACACACAGAGGACGGAGATCCAGCATAAACAATCTGGCAAATCAAACATGTGAAGCTGCTGTTGACAGTTTTGGTGAATGAGGGAGCAGCTGAAAGTATCTTTGCATTAATTCTGACAATGATCCAGTCCTCTGGCTCAGATTAAGTTAACAGTTCAGACTCTCAGGATGTTGTGGTGTCTGATTGATCTTTGTGTTAAACTGTGTGTTAAACTGCATCTATGTATAGGTTTTCTCCTTTAGGATTATGGCCTTGAGTTCAAGGGCTGCTTTGATCAGTAAATGGTATGAGAGAGTGTAATCTCTTGTTGCTTTCTCTCCAAAAAGAGAATGACCTCACATACATGCAGGAAATAAGCTATACCTGGTTTTTCAGAAAATACTTTATGTGGTGTTTGTACTGCTATGTTAAAATTCTATGTATGCACATGTGGTCTCTTTCCTTAAAGCCTTTGTTGGTTTGTGCAGAAGGGTAGAAGAAGAAGAAGAAGAAGAAGAAACAGCCTTTATTGTCCCACAGAGGGGAAATTTGGGTGTAACAGCAGCCGCAGTTATTATAAATATAAATAAAGATATAATAATTCACACTATTAAGAAAAGAATATATATAAAATCAACAAACAATATTAACCTTAATACTACTAATAATAATAACACTATATACAATGTACATGATGTGCCTGTGTGTTGAACCTTAACAGGCCGGACTATTTACAGTATATTATATATTATCCTACATTGTGTAGGTTATTGTGGTTTTTGTTGGGAGCAGTGATGGTTATAAAGTCTTACAGCTGCTGGGAGGAAGGATCTGCGGTAACGCTCCTTTGTGCATTTAGGATGCAGCAGTCTGTCACTGAAGGAGCTCTCCAGCTCAGCAACAGTTTCATGCATGGGGTGGGAGACCTTGTCCATCAGTGATGTTATTTTGGTCAGAGTCCTTCTGTCTCCCACCACCTGCACTGAGTCGAGAGGACATCCTAGGACAGAGCTGGCTTTCCTGATGAGCTTGTCTATCCTCTTCCTCTCAGCTGTAGACAAGCTGCTGCTCCAACATACTGCTGCATAGAAGATGGCTGATGCCACCACAGAGTCATAGAAGGTCTTCAGGAGTGTCCCCTGCACTCCAAAAGACCTCAGCCTTCTCAGCAGGTAGAGTCTGCTCTGACCCTTCCTGTAGAGCGCATCAGTGTTATGAGTCCAGTCCAGTTTATTGTTTAGGTGAACACCCAGGTACTTATAAGAGTCCACTATCTCAATGTCCACTCCCTGTATGTTCACCGGTGTCCGTGTGGTGGGTCTGCGCCTGCGGAAATCCACCACCAGCTCCTTGGTTTTAGCGGCGTTGATCAGGAGGTGGTTCCGCTGGCACCAGTCCACAAAGTCCTGAGTCCACTGTCTGTACTCTGAGTCATCCTCACCTGTGCTGAGGCCAACTATGGCAGAGTCGTCAGAGAACTTCTGCAGATGGCAGCGTGGGGAGTTGATGGAGAAGTCTGCAGTGTAGAGGGTGAAGAGGAACGGTAACTTGAGATGCAGCACAAAGGAATGCATAGAATGTCCTTGTAGGCTCTCTGGCCTTCCATATAAGGGATTGTCCGGATGTCCAGCTATAGGTTAGGAGGCTAGAGCTGTTTCTTAGCCATATATGGAAAGTTAGGATGTGGGGGTTTGCCAACGTTATGGTATATAACCTTTGTCTCTTCTTTTGTTTAGTGGAGTTAGGAAGATTGGAATCTCCTGTCCCCCGATGGCTTTACAAAGCATTAGTGTTGTAGTCAAGACCACCTAACCCGAGACCGAGACAAGACCAAGACCAGAGGGTATCGAGACCGAGACAAGACCAAGACTTTTAGGGTCCGAGACCAGTCGAGACCAAGACCGAGGGGGGGCGAGACCGAGACAAGACCAAGACCAGTGCCTGACACTACATGACACAATAAAATGTGAAAAATGATCAAAATCACTTCTCAAATTCATCTGAAAGATCCGCATTCCCATAAAATTACCCTGATATTGAAAACTCACAGCTCAAATAAATATAACCATCTTTATTTAATACTCCTGGGCATTAAATAAAGATCATTTATCACAGAATGTAAAACAATTATTCATAGTTCATCACAATAGTCTTAACTTTTCTCTGCCTTTCATAAACTATGCATAAAGTTGTGTTGTTTTTAAACCAACAACCTTTGTAAAAATGGGTGCTTTTTCAAAACCACATAGCTAAATGTGTAAAACTGAAAAAATGGCAAACACATATCGACAGTAAGAACTAAAGCCTTTAATCTTATACAGATTAAAGCTGCAGGATGTAACTTTTATAAAAAATCTGGTTTTTACATATTTGTTAAAACTGTCACCATGTCAGACAGTATGAGACCGATAATCTGCGAAAAAAATGGAGCTCATCCACCTCCTCCCTGAACCGCTCCCAGTCAAAAACAACCAGTCAGAGCCAGGAGGAGGGTCTTAGCACTGTCAATCACTCCTGGTGTATGCTGCTCAATGTAGTTGTGTGCAACACTTCATAATTTGGTATCGATCCTATGCCACAGGGCCATTATCACCGATACTGATACCAATACTTTTTAATAATTATGAAGAATTTCCATGAAGTTTAACTGGTTTGAGATTTTTTTCCTTTGGATCATTAATTAGTTAAAACCCAGGATAGAATTGGGCAAAGTTTATATGTAAGTAGAAAATACTTTATCAAAATAAAAGTTATTGTTCTGAAACAATAGAATAAAACAATTTTCCCCATACATTGATGTCTGGAATTTTTTTTCATAAATTAAGTGTACAAAATCATCACTCAAGAACAAATGCAAACTTTTTTCCAGGTAGATTTTTCAGAAAGTATAATAAAAAAATTTTATAAAAAATGTTCCTTCATTCACTAATTTTCTACAAATTTACATTTAAATTTGATTTAAATGTTTCATAGCAAAATCCTTTTTTTTCCCAAATAAAATATGTTATGCATCACATGACAGTATAACAAAACACTGTGGGGAGGGGAGGAGCAAAGTGCTCTGTGCTGTGACAGGAGCGACACTTAGACAGTCAGCTCACATCTTTGATGAAACCTCAGCACTGCATACAGGAGAGAAACTGAAGCCAAAGTATCGATCTCATCACACTGATATTGATCAATACCAATACAACGTTGGCATCCATATTATCGATATCAGGATCAATCTGCCCACCACTAGCTCAATGTACTGATGGCGGAGAAACAACTTACTTACTTCTCTGCTGTTACCAGTGGTGGTGGCCATGGTAACTTCCGGGTTCTAGCAAGAAATATTTCTCACCCCAGCACTAATGCTAATGCTAATTAGTAAGCTAATACTAACCACTAAATGCCGCTCCCACTTGTTAATTGAGTGATGGGGCCTAAGACATAACCAGAAAGCAGTAATCAGTTTTTTTGGACGTGTAGTTACATTTCTCGAGGTGCATGTCAGGTTTGCTTCAGAGAGGATTTTCAGTTATACACAAAGGATCAATGCAGAACTCTAAATCAGGCCTTATTAGATTGATAGAATGATCATTTTTACATATAATCCAGAAAAGTTACATTTATACATCACGCATTTAATGTGTCCCAGAGTGCCGTTTCCTTCCACTGTGTTTGCAGAAATCACATAAAAAAATACACAACAAAAACATAGTCCAGATTCCTCGGCTGCTAATAGCATTTCCTACATTTGAATATCAGCCACCATATTGTGAGCATAAACTATCATGTTTTTAATGCAACAATAGGAAGTGACATCATCTTGCTGGGAACTGTAGTATTTTATTCTTGAAGGCCTCTCATAGCTCTACTGGTGCTGAAAATTAATGTTTGACTATGGCTTTCTGAATACAAGTAGGGCTGCAACTATCAATTATTTTAGTAATCAAGTATTTAATTGATTACTCCGTCAATTAATCAAGTAATTGGATAAGAAATAATTTTTCATTTTAACAATTCATCAGCATATTTTAACTTCCGTACTGCAGATGTTTCTCTGTGTGAAACAAACAGGGTGGATGGAGCAGCTACAAAGTTCTCTGTTCTTCATGTTGCTGATCAGGTGGTTGATAAAAACATTTTGAAGGAGCCCCTCTGTACTGAAGGGGGTGGGGGGGCACCGAACGATTGCTAGTGCTAATGGCAGCCCCCCTTTCCCCAGTACACTGTGGTTATAGATCTGTTCTGGTGGCTACAGCTGACGTAAAGAAAAAAATAACAGCTGACATCCTCTGCACAACACGCGCGCACATTCAAACATGCGCACTCACAGCACAGAGAAGTAGGGGCGTGAAAAAACATCTCAGCGATCCACTCATGTTAAAGGCTCGTTTTTGTTTTTTTGGAAATGCTCCGCTTACACAGAGACACCTGAGCTGCAGAGCTGAAACCAAACATCAAAGCAACAAATTTGTGTCGAGGATTTTTAATAATCGAATTGCGTTATTCCAAGAATCGTTGCAGCCCTAAAACTTGCATTAAATTTTTAGTTTGTGTATCAAAATACATGAAGGTTGGTATTTACCTTTCATGCTGGGATTTTTTTGTTGAATCGGAAGCCTGAAATTTTCCTTTGATCTTCATTTTCCCTCTTACTTCTCTTCGTGTTCATGCAGTTATTTCGATTTATGCAGCACACGCGTGACCATAGTGAGATCAAACGTACACACTGTGAATGAAACTGTCCGTGCTCTGTGGTAGATTGCAAACTGCGGTGAAATGATACAGGTGTAAGCAGCGATAATAGCAGCGACCTAGCCGGGGCGGAGTCTGTGAGGTGCGCTCCTTTGAGAGGCAGAGGAGCGCAATATTTGTGGGATTTGAATCAGTACGTTTTGCATCCAATAAAAGCAAAGATGTTAACAAATAAATTGGACAGTATTCTGGCAATTTAGTGATATTTCCACAGCTGTGGTCTTGACTGGTCTTGAAATAAAATCCCGAGTCCGCAAGGTCCGAGTCCATGACAAGACCGAGACCAAATGCGGTCGAGTCCATGACAAGACCGAGACCATCAAAAAGCGGTCTCGAGACCGGTCTCGAGACCAAGACCGATCTCGAGTACTACAACACTACAAAGCATCGGTTTTGACATTGTCTTTTTTGTAAATAAACTCTATGTTATACATTAAGACTGTCGGCGAAGGATTTCTTCAACTACACCATCATGAAACAACATTTTTGGTCACACAAACAACTACAATTTGATCAATCCTTAGAGACAAAATGCAGTCAAAAGTTAAATAATTTCACATTTTTCAAAACAATCCAATGAGCCAGTTCTGGTCCTCAGACTGTATATTTGGCTCACTTCCAATAGAGCAATGACCTCCCTCATATCAATATTTAAAGCCTAATATTAGCTTCTTTTTTTTTGGTGTTTTTGGAAGGAAAGATTAAATAGAAGATACTATCAAAACATCAAAATTTACTTAAAAAACAACAACTATAGCACGAGGTTTGGTTAACACCTGCACAGTAGCTGTCTCAAGTGTTTCTGTTCCAGTGACTGAAAAAAAGTCAGTGGAACACTGAAAATACATTTAGTTGAAAAATAAGCTGCTGAAGTTGGAAAACTTATTACAGAAGAAGCATTTTATAGTGTTTAGGAAGTCATCTTAAAAGCTAATAAAGTTAATTTGTGAACAGAAACAGATCTGAGCTGGTAATTATTAATGAATGAGATCATACTGAGTTCAGCAATAAAGGTCAGAGGTCAGATAACCACAAAACAAGAACAAATGATTTTAGAGTCGTGCCCATAACTGATTGAATTTGGCATCATTAACTCTGTTCTCAGAACAGCTGTCAGTGAAAGCTGAAGGCTTTCATGCATTTTTTTACTCCTCCTTTTTAGAACGAGGAGCAGGCTGATATCTTCTTGTGGTGTTTCTAGATTTGGAGAGCACCAAACCAACAACACCAACAGCATCAACAACACCACCAACAACAACACCAAGAACAGCACCAACGACAACAAAAAGACCAAGAACAGCACCAACAACAACAACAGCAACAACAACAACAACAAAACCAACCAGACCACCTATCAGTCTAGCAGATCCGTGCTCCTTTCCTTCTTCCTCCTTCTCTTCACCCTCGTTCCCTCCATCCTTTTTTTGTTCTTCTGTCTGACCTGCAGGTAGAAACAGGTGTGAGGTGTCAGCTGTCAGGTAGGTGATGAGCGAAGAACAGAACAGAATCCATTTCCTCTTCAAACTGCTGTCAGACATTATCTACTGCACTCTGATCACATCACTCAGACCAGCTGCTTTCTACAAAGTCTCATCAACAACATCTTTAGAAACAAACATCAACAACCAGGAAGCAGCTTCACCTCTGATCACAGACACACTGGATAGTTCAACTTTTCACTTTTACAGCAGCTACCACACAAACATGTATGACTGCTACAGCTTTAATCCCAGATATTATATCTAAATCTACGTTCAACTAAATTCATCAGTTTAACAAACACAGGGTTCAGACAGCAATATAAAACAGTATGATACAATGTATTGTATATTATTGTCACATTGATAACAAGAAGCGCTAGAACTCACCTGGGTTTTCAACTTTCAGGGTGACACTGCTGAGAAGCTCAGGTTTCTGTGTTTCATGTCCAGCATAACATTCATATGTTCCAGCATCATTTGTGGTGACATGTTTGAGAATCACAGAGAAGTTTCCAGAGTTCTTCCAGTCAGGATCTTTTAGCTCCACTCGACCTTTAAACAGTTCATGCTGGACTTCTTCCTGAAAGTGACCATCTTTGAAGAAGAGGAGATAACTCTCTGACTGCAGCTCAGATTTATCCCAACTTAACATTATAGTGTCAGCATCTCTGTGACCAGAGCACTGCAGAGTGGCATCTGCTCCTCTTCTGACTGTTAACTCTTTTTGGCATAAAAAAGAAAAAAATAGGAAAACAGAAAACAATCATTAGTTCTTAGAGAGAAAGGTTTATACAGTTATTAGAAAATATTAAATTTTCAAATAATTACATAATTCATGTAATATTTATTTAAAACATGTACTGACTCCACACCTTTTTGCCACTATGAAATGTAAGCAGGGAGTACTGCACTGTTGACTCGTTCCTGAACTAACCAACGTACGATCCAGTTCCAAACATTAACCTGTTAGTGGTTTATTTGCATGGTTCAATCCATCCACACTGCAGTCAAGCCCGAGCACAAGTAAGCTACTCCATGGCACTCCATACAAGGCAACTGACACAAAAGGTGTAAAGAAAGCAGTCAGCAAGAAGACACTGTTTCACTCACGATCCTCCGCTACCTATATTATATTTCCTAACACCTCCCATGTGACACACATGCCTACCGTAATCCCAGGAGTAAACATGCAACACCATCTGACTACCACAACACCATTTACATGTGATACTTCAAGCAATGCTGACTTTAAACCAAATTTATCACAAACAGGTGATGCTGAGAGGAAAGTCTGTGTGCAAGTGAAATATTCACATCCAGAATGATAAATAATGAACTCCATTCTGCTTTAAAGACCCAAAAGCTGAGTTTATGGACCCTTATTATCTTCTTGTTTGTAGGCACAGCTGAACTCTTAATGACTTGTGATTAACAGGACTCATGTCTTCAGGACGGAGGTTGTGTCAGTGCAGCATTCACCACCCCAGCTGATAGATGATGTGGAGTTTTGAAGGTTTTTGGGATACTCTGAAAGAGATACATAAATCTTGGCAAGATGTTCATTTTAATACATGCTACTTTGCCAGCTAGGGATAAATTTAGAACACTCCACCTCTGTAGGTCGCATTTAAGATTATTAAGCAAAGGGGTGAAGTTTTTTCCAAACAAATCAGAAAAAGAACGCGTCACGTTGATTCCTAAATATTTGAATCCTGTTCTAGAGAGGGGGAAAGGCAAGTCAGTTTCTGTAATTTGGAGTCCAGCTTTATTAATTGGAAAACATTCACTCTTTAGGAAGTTCAACTTGTATCCTGAAAATTTACCAAAGCGGTTTAGCAAGCTCACAATGTTTGGGGCGGATGACACTGGGTCCGAGATGTAGAGCAATAGGTCATCTGCGTATAAGGACAGCCGATGTTCCTGCTGTTCTCTATAAATACCCTTAAAGCCCTGTGAGGTCCTAAGCATAATTGAAAGTGGTTCAATAGCCAAAACGAAAAGGAGCGGGCTGAGAGGACAACCCTGCCGGGTACCCCTGGATAAAGAGAAGGGCCTAGACCTTGTTCTGTTAGTGATTATACTTGCTTTGGGCGATGTATTTAACAGTTGTACCCATGATGTAAATTTGGGCCCAAACCCAAACCTAGCCAAAACTGCAAATAGGTAGGGCCACTCGGCCCGGTCGAATGCTTTCTCTGCATCGAGGGAGACCACAACCTCAGGGGTCTCCCCCGATGCAGGGGAGTGAACAACACTAATAAGCCTGCGTATATTAGAAAAAGAATGACGACCTCTCATGAACCCAGTTTGGTCCGGGGAAATTATGTCTGCCATGGCCGCGTCCAATCTTGTAGCCAGAAGTTTAGCTAAGATTTTAACGTCTCAATTTAGGAGTGATATGGGCCTGTAGGAAGTGCAGTCTGTTGGGTTTTTACCATGTTTTAGTAAAAGTATAATGTTGGCTTCTGTAAGAGTCTGTGGCAAGGTTCTCTGATCCAGTGAGTGGTTAAACATTTCAAGTAAAAGAGGTGCTAACTTGGATGAGAATTTTTTGTAGAATTCGATTGGATAGCCATCTGGTCCAGGGGCCTTGCCGCTCTGTATTGCCGAAATAGAATTGATGACTTCAATAAGAGTAAGGGGCCTATCCATATCCCTCTTCCTATCAGGATCTATAGCAGGGATATCCAAGCCGTCTAGAAAATTATTCATATCTGAATCATCCTCCGGAGATTGTGATAAGTATAGAACAGAATAAAATTTCTCAAAGACTCGGTTTATTTCAGCCGGATCGACAGTTTGCTCGTCGGAGGTCTTTTGGATCTGTGATATGAGCTGCGCCGCCGACCGACTTTTGAGTTGATGGGCCAGAAGGCGGCCCGCCCTCTCACCGTGTTCGTATACAAAGCCTCGGGATCTAAGCAAGGATTGTTCCACGTCCTGTGTTGATATAAGATTGTATTGCATTTGTAAATAAAGTCTCTCTTTGTATAGCTCGGGAGAGGGTGACATTGAATGTCTCCGGTCCAGCTCCAGTATAGAGCTGATGAGCTGTTCCTGCCTTGCTTTTCTAATTTTGTTGCGTGTTGCAGTGTAAGATATTATTTCACCTCTAATTACCACTTTTAATGTTTCCCACAGGATGGAGGGTGACACAGAGTCTGGTTTGTTTTCAAGCAAAAAATTGTCTATGGCAGTAGACATCGATTCACAAAAGTTGTCGTCTGCTAACAAAGTCGAGTCCAATCTCCAGTTGGGGCGCTCAGCTTGATTAAGTGGGAAGACTAAGTCCAGTAATACTGGTGAATGATCAGACTCTACGATAGCAGAATATTCACTTTCCTTGACAAAGGGTAGCAGAGTTTTGTCTATAAAAAAACAATCAATCCTTGAATACGACTGGTGGACATGTGAAAAAAAAGAAAACTCCCTAACATCTGGAAACAAAAAGCGCCAGGGATCTATGCAGCCCGCCTCCTTCATGAATGCTGCCAAGGCCTGAGCCATCTTTGATGGAGATGTCAATCTAGAGCTGGATCGGTCTAGGGTCGGATCCATTACACAGTTTATGTCACCACCCAGTATCAAACGGTGAGAATTCATGTTTGGTAGAGCAGAGATTAACCTGGATACGAAAGTGGGGTCATCCCAATTGGGAGCATATATGCAAGCAAGTGTAACTTGAATATTATATAGGGAACCAGATACTATAACATATCTGCCCTGTGGGTCTGATATGGACTTGCTTAAAGTAAATTGTATATTTTTATGTATTAATATTGCTGTTCCTCTTGCTTTTGTGTTAAATTGTGAATGGTAAACTTGTCCCACCCAAGGCTTCCTAAGTTTTGTATGATCTGCAGAGACCAAATGGGTTTCCTGTAGAAATGCTATTTCTGTTTTTAGTTTTTTGAGGTGGGCAAAAATTTTTGCCCGTTTTACTGGTCCTCTCATGCCCTTTACATTCCAACTAGTAAAGCGAACTACTGAGGCCTCCCCTCTTGCAGTGCTGTTACATACGATAGCCATGATAACCCGATCTTATGCCTGTCCCGGCCCAGCAGCCCCACCCGGCGGTACATGGTTTCTTATCCGCAATGTTCAAGCTCGTGAGAAAAAAAAAGTGAAAAAAACAACACAAATCAGCAGTATAAATAAAAAAGGCAGCTCTGAACCCAACCCTTATTAGAACCCACTCCAACTGTATCCTTGCTTCTCTTGTCGAAGCCAACTGCTGTCCCTTAAGCATCTTGTAGGTCTTCCGATAGGCCATACTCCCGGTCCCTAACTAACTTTGGAAGGTTCCCAGTAAACTTAGTGTGCAGGAGTTACACTCTTTGTACAGTGAGTTAGAACAGTACCAGCAACTATAAACAGTGAGTAATATAAGCTCCACGAGGCACTTATACAATAACCAACGTGATTATGAAAGTGAATTTTTGACTAAGATTTACTAAATTATGAAAGCCAACAACAGCCCATTAGAACTAGGCAACAGACACTTGAACCTTTAACCTATAGTTACTCAATTCTAACCCTTGAGTTAACTAGGTGGCAGTCAAAGCAAAAACTAAGACATAAAAAAAAAAAAAAAAAAAAAAAATTGTAATAATAATGACAATGGTAGTAATAATAGTAACAGTATAAGAAGATAATAGTAATAATAAGGGGCGTATTTGTGTACAAGCATATATGGTGCAAGCATACACATATATGGATACATGTCCCTTGTGAGAAAAACGGTGCATCCACTTAAAGCTGAAATATTGTTTGATCAAGTCATTCAATGCAGAGTATGCAGGTGCAACCCATAACGCAGTGAGTTATTACCTCTTTCCTCTTCCCCGGGATATTTGCCCTCTTTTTCCGTCCTCTCTGTTCCTGCCACGTCCTGCCCCCCCCCCCCCCCCCCCCCCCCCCCCCCCCCCCAAAAAAGTCTGTCTTCAGATATTTATTTTGCAACGCAGCGGTCGTAGAACACCCGGGCCTCCTCCGGCGTGTCAAATAAGTGGGTTTCTCCCTTAAATATAACTTTAAGACGAGCAGGGAAAAGAAGACGAAATGACACACCTCTCCGGTAGAAAGCTCCTTTAACATCGTTGAATGCCGACCTTTTCTTTGCAAGAGCGATGCTGAGGTCTGGATATATTCTCAGGGTGGTTCCCTGATGCTTTACTTCATGCTGCCTGGACCATCTTAAAGCGGCTTCCTTCTCCCGGTATCGGTGGAAGGCAAGGATGAAGGGCCGCGGTGGTCGTCCTGTTGCGGGCTTGGGTCCAGCAGTGCGGTGCGCGCGCTCCAGTTCCGGGGGGGAAGGAAATATGTCGTCCCCCATAGCATCCTTTAGCAACTTGGAGATGAACTTAGTTGGATCCTGGCCGTCTTCGCTGCCTTCAGGTATGTTAAGTATGCGTAGATTGGATCTGCGAGATCGATTTTCCAGGTTTTCCAGGCTTTCCAGCAAGGTTATGTTTTGGGCCTGGAGAGTCTTGACAACAGCTTCAGCTTCGCATATGCGTTGAAAATTATCGCCTGCCAGGCTTTCTGCCGCTACAAGACGGCCCTGAAAAGAGCCAACTTCCTCCCGCAGTCCATCCACCGATGCTTGTAGAGGCCGAATCGACTCTTGAATTAATGTGGCCACATCCTCTTTGAAGTTGGTCCGCTGCTTAGATAATTCTGTGACCAGTTGGGACATGGAAACGGGATCTCCGTATTTGCTATCGCCAGATGGTTCAATGTCGGAGGAAGCCGCAGCCATTAAGGCTACCTTGCTAGCTAGGCTATTCGTTCGCCTGGTTGAAGTAGAAAGCTTTTGTTGTTTAGGGTTATCGCTGGCCATTATAACGTCGCAGGGGTACAGGAACAATGCTTCTGTCGGTCCGCTGCTTGATAAAAGTGTATAACTCCAATTTTAAAGTGATTTAAAGAAAGTTAAAGAAAGTTGACCGGGAGCTCCTTCACCCTGCTTCCTTCTTCTACATCGCCAAACCGGAAACCTCGCAACACTTTGTTAGGAGAACAAACTTAACTCTGAGAATCATGTCTCATTTTGTGTTGCTGAGGTTGTTTCTGCTCAGAGTGTTTAGTTCTAATGAGACTGGATAAGTGTGTAATTGTGGCAGGTGGACGGTTCACAGCTGTGAGTTCAGTACTAAAACTCTGGTTCTGTCCTGTAACTCTTCACTGAGTCCTGACTCTGAGTGTTAAGAGCTGAGCCCCTCATATTTCTGCTCGTCAGGAATGTCGGGATTTTGATGAAACTGAACAGAACTAAACATGGAGCGTCAGAGGGAGGCTGAAGAGAATCCCAACAGAAGACAAAGATGAGTCTTGTTGTGCAGCCAAGTTCTCTTTAAAGTGAAAGCTTTTCAGGTTTTTAGTCACTTTTCTACTCAGAGATCAGAACATAATGCAAACATCTCTGCATGTCTTCTCAGCAGTACGAACACACAGAGCAGCTTTCATGGTTCTTTTCTCTGTTACTTCCCTCAATATTGACCATCAGTCAAAATGCAGGTATTAACTGGTTTGTTAGTGTTTCAGGTTGAGCAATCACTCTGATTTGGCCTTCTTCTTCTTAATATAAGACTGCACACAAACCAGTTGAATTAGCATTGTTGTGGAGCAGGTAATGTTTCTGCAGATTATCACATGCAATGACTGGAGCAAAGGTAAGTTTCTCTTTCATCAGTTCAAAAGCTTTCTGGTAAGTAATGGTCCAGCAGCCACTAAAAGGCTCCTGAAGGTTGAGATATTATTATGTGTTACAAGAAGCATAATGTTCTCCATGGCTTCACTGACCCTTTCACATCTGTCTCATGTGCTCAGTGTGAACCTGCTCTCATCTGTGAAAAACACAGGGACCAGTGGTGGATGTGCCAATTCTGGTATTCTATGGCAAATGCCAGTCAGGCTCCATTGTGCCGGGCAGTGAGCACAGAGCCCACTTCCAGACGTCGAGCCCTCAGGCCACCCTCATGAACTCTGTTTCTGATTAGTTGGTCAGAGACATTCACAGCAGTGGCTGCTGGAGGTCATTTTGTAGCTCTGTAGTTCTCATCCATTTCCTCCTTGCACAAAGGAGTGGATTCTGGTCCTGCTGATGGATTAAGGATCTTCTACAGCCCTGTCCAGATCTCCTAGAGCAGGGAACATCAACTGGTGGCCCCCACCAGAGCTTTCCACCTGGCTCCCCAAATAGTACTGCCATAGGTACCATTACTCAATCAATCATGTCGCATCATAACCCGTTAAAACTAGTCTGAATTATCAAAAGCCTTCAACCGTGATTTCCTATTGCTCATAAGCTTCGCGTCTCAGCGTGTACCCTCATGCGGTCAATGTTTACACTGTCATGGTTATTTCTGTGATTATGTTTATTAGTTCTATTTTGTATTCCTGTTTTTTTCTAGTCTATTGTGTTTCCCTGTGTCAAGTCTGTGTGTACCTTGTCTAGTCACTTCCTGTTTTATTTTGACAGTCATGTGCTCCCCGTGCTTTGTGTTTAGTTTTTTTTCCCCTGTTATTAGTTTCATTGGCTTCACCTGCTGTGCCCTGCTCTTTCCTCTTGCCCAGATTACCTGATGTGTATTTAAGCCCTCAGTTTTCAGTTGTTCTTTGTCGTGTTGTAGTCTTTTTTTTTCCAAATGAACTGCCTTTAAGTTCTATTTTGTCTGAGTCTGCATCCTGGGGTCCAATCCTGCCTGCCACACAACAAGCTATGACATGCAGACAATTCAGTTCACCATTGCAGTGGAGGAATGTGAACATATCAACCTGCTCTGGAGTGATGCTTTCTCTCTCCTTTGGAAGATTTTCCCAGCTGCTAAGAAGAGATGCTCAGAGAGAGTAGATGTATCAGGATTACACAAGAGTGATGTTGCCAATGCAGCAAGAGTGGGACACCTCAGCTTGTTCAACTTCCAACAAGACTTTGTCTTTGAGATACATGTTTCCCCAAAGTACATTAGCACCTGCCATGAAGCGATGACGTGTACCATTTGATTTTAAATAATATGTACCATTCCTATTTCAATAATAAAAATAAATACATCTCACTTCATTAGTGATCATCTGGTTGTGTTGTAAGGACAAGGCTAATTATAAAGTGACAAGTGCTGCCAAGATATGGCTTTGTGGAAACACTGGTCCAGGCAATAGCTGTCAGGACAATCTTGATCCTGGATGTAACGTGCATGGAAAATGTTGATCAACTGTTTAAATTCCTTATCTTCAACCATGTATATTGGTCTCATATCATTGACAACCATGCTGAGGATGCTAAACGTCAGGGGTGTCAAACTCAATCATAAGATGGGCCAAAATTGAAGACCCCATCTCAGTCGTGGGCCGAACAGGATTAAAAATAATTTTAATCAGCAATATAAATTTGAATGGCCAGAATACAGCAATATTTTCCTCAACACATTAAATAAAATATAGAATTATAGTTTTTCTTCAACAATAACATCTGGAAAAATCAAAATATTTCATTTTTAACATTTTTAATTTTCATTTAATACTTCAAGTAATGCTGACTTTAAACTGAATTTATCACAAACAGGTGATGGTGAGAGGAAAGTTTGTGTGAGTTTACAAGTGAATAAAAAAGTTTAACTGGTGAAATATCAACATCCAGAATGATAAAAAATGAACTCCATTCTGCTTTAAAGACCTGAAACCTGAGTTTATGGGTTTTTTTTTTACTTTGTTTGTAGCCACAGTTGAACTCTTCATTTACTTTGTGGAGAAAACAGCATGTAACAGATCACTGTCATGCCTATAATTACAGGTAAGTATTAAGAAATTTGTTTTGGTGCATGTGAGGGATTTGGGTTTTCTCAAGTGACAAACATCAGTGAAAGCAGGCTGTTAATGAGCAGTGTAACTGCAGCCTGTCTGTACCAAAAACCAAAACCAAAAACATTTCTGTACTAAACTGTTTATTTTATGGATCAACTTCATGATTCTCTGTTTGAAGAAACTGCTGCACCTCAACATGCCCAGACAACATGCTCTGCCCACTGCAGCTGTAACAATATGAATTTCCCAATTCTGGGATGACTAAAACTCTTATCTTATCTTAATGACTTGTGATTAACAGGACCCATGTCTTCTGGTTGGAGGATGCTCTTTCAGCTCTCAAGTGGCTCCTCAGATACAGATACAATTATGATGAATAGAAACACTGAACACAAACTTCTCCTTATTTCAAAGTCCAGGAAAAATTCTTGAATAAGACAGATTTGAATACCTGACAGGCTGAACATTAACAGCTCAATAATGAAAACTACTGTTTTAGATTTCTCACTCCTGAGTACGCTTTTTAGTGTAACACTAATGCACGTGCTTTTTTCTACAATGAACAAACAAATCTGCCTCCCCCAAACAAACAAACAAACAAACAAACAGAGTTCATGTAAAATGAAGCTTGATCATTATTCAGCTCACCTGCAGAGCGCTGTAATGGCTCCGCATCCTAATTAAGACGACACAACACAGAAACACCCTCCCTGTAGTTTACATACTGACTTACACTCTTTTTGTCTGACTCTGTGTTAACAAAGAAAAAAGAAGAGAGAAAACAAATCTTAATAAAAGAATATATTCTATGACTAAATACGCACTATTGTTAAACATTTATCAGGCACAGCAGCTCCACACCTGGTTTTCATGCGCACTCCTCTCACAGGTGAGGTTTGCGTCACTGCCATTACACGAAGATCACGTCTAAGTTAAAATGAAACTAAACTGAAAAAGGCCTATGTGACTAAGAATATATGATCACAGCACACACACATTTAAAAGGCATCAGCTTTGTGACTAAACAGTGCAGACACACTGTGTATTTTTGCACCTTTTTTTATTGCTTCAACCACCAGTGGGCAGAGAGGTCATGTTTTTGGTTTGTCTGTTTGCAGGATAACTTGGAAAATGATGAACGGATTTCAATGAAAAATTCTGTAGTTGTTGGGGATGGTACAAGTCCAAGTGATTACATTTTCTTGGTCAGCATCAACACATCAAAGGTCAAGGTCACCAAGAAATTTCAGCAATTTAAAAAGATGGCTTGTGCAATTTTAAAATTCATATCTCAGTGAATTTTTTTTTAATCTATTTGGATGAAATTTGATATTATCTTTGATGGTGACCCATCTTGACCAACATGCAGTCTCCTTTGAAGCAGCACCTGGAGGTCTGCACAGGGGTGATAGCATTGGCAGTGTGGGTTGAGTTAAAAGCCCTCTGCTCAGAGGCAGGGCAGAGACTGTCACATAGCTTTCACCACTCAAGCATATTCAAAGGTCTGGGTAGTTTTAGCCAGTTCCTCTAACAGGGTCCACTGATCAGCCCTGAGGTCTTGGTGCTGTTTCCCTCTCTGTGTTACTGACCGGTTGACGTCAGTTGCCATCTCTGTTCCAGCAGGTGAGTTATCATATAATAGCTGTTGTTCCACCTGGTAGAAACATCGAGACCTGTGTGCTTCTCAGCCCTCGAGGTCGAAGACGTGGAAGACGCCTACATATTTGGCCATCTGGTAGCGGTATCTTTTCTGTTTGGGCTCGGAGGATACCTGATTTACCGTGAAATTAAGAAAATCTGGGCGGCAGTTCAAGATCTGCAGAGGCTGCCGACCCAGGTGGATCAGAATCAGAATCAGAATCAGAAGGTTTTTATTGCCATATGGGTGAACAGGTTCACAGCCTTAGGAAATTGCTGCGGTACTTCGTGCGTACAGAAAAAAACAAATAAGTATAAAAACTATAAGACAATATGGGCTGTGCAGAGCCATACAGACTCAGACTCAAAGCCTGTTGGACCTGAGCTGTAGAGTTGGTGAGTAGAACGTGCTCGCAGGCGAGAGGGGTTCCATCTGGAGATAAGGTTCGGTTCTGAACGGCGAGGACGGTAACTAAGGAATTTGGAATATTGGATTTACTGAATGGGTTCCCCAGTGAGACTGAAGGCTGTTGGAAAAAAACAAGCAGCCTGTTCCAAAACAACATTTGCATTATCAGGAATTCGGCTCCCTAGCCGGCCTTGGCTGGTAATCATATCTCTCCAGGGCTATGTGTGATGGTCGCTCTCCCCCTCAGCCCTCTCTGTGATTTGTGAAGCTGGATCTGGTGTACCACGGCCGCTGATGAACTTCCATCACTATCAGCAAACTGTTTTGGCTAGGAGCTGGCATCTGGTCTCCACAATGCCCCCACCCTCTCGTCTCCGTCTGCACTCCTCCCCCCCCCACACACACACACACACACCCGACCCTACCCACCATACTGCTATCCTGGCTTTATATGTGCAAATATGCTTTTGCTGAGGTGTTTTTTGGAACCTCGTAAAGTGTTCCTTATGAACACAGTATGAGATGATTTTTTTGAACCTAATTATCCCAGTGTATCTCTTTCTGTTCTTCTACTAAAGGTAGCGCCATTAAGAAACGGATGCATGACCTCAGACATCTGTCTCCCCCCTGTCTGTATTGTGTTTGTTTGGATGGGTGTTCTGTTAACTGCAATTTCCCCATTGTGGGACTAATAAAGGCCTTCTTGATTCTTGATTCTTGATTGATATTGGTCTCATATCACTGACAACCATGTTAAGGATGCTATATGTCAAGACTTCAGCCATTTGATGAGTGTATGAGCCTCTATTTGGGACAAACTCATCTGCATACCTTTGCTTAGTACTACTAAGAATGAAAAACACTGAACCAGAAAGGTGTTACTGTCACAAATTGTCCTTTATTTACTGTTTTATACCAGTTAAACAATTTAACTGATTAGACATTTAATGGATTATTGATATGCTCCAATCCACAGATTAATGACCTAACATGAGGTGGAAGAGGTTTACTATTCAGAATGAACTTGAATATTAATCCAAGAATAAAAAACAAAACTTGGAGCCAGCTACTCCCATTCACTGATTTAATGATTTTTTAATTATTGTCTAAATAAACAAAATAATTGAAAAATAAATTTGTAAATTTATTAATGCCTATTACATAATACATTATTAAATAATAAAAAGCTTTATTTCAATGTGCGTGATACTCCTGGTCCTCCATACTTGAGTGGTACAATAGCTAATTTTGAAATGTGTAACATCATGTAGCAGCTTCAATTGGTCACCAGGGAGCACAAGCCTTAGAGGTCACGGGTGAGGGAGGGGTAAGTAGAGCTACAAGAAACTCACAGTTTTCCAACCATGTGTGGCTTTCTGTGCTGTTGCTCATTTTGTGTGTATTTTTTTTTCTTTTTTTCATTGAACCCTGGAAGAAATTTTCACTTTTCTTTCTTTACTGCACATTTTATATTAGAGGACTGCATTAAATCAGCCTTCATATTTGAGTGACACAGAGAGGTCTGCTACACCTGCTGCCTGGACACTTAACCACCTCCCACTAACACAGACACTGTTGTCAGTACAGCTGAAGCTGCCAGGCAATAACAAAGTCCTGCAGACTACAAAGATGGAGGTTTGTACCTACGACATTTGGTTACAGAGTCAGAGCTCTGTTCTCTGTTCAAAGAACCAAGTCTCACGGCAGTTCGTGCAATATTCACGAAATTGAATCTACTGATTTGTGCTCATGAACACGAATCAACAGATTAAATTTTGTGACTATTGCATGAACTGGACAGTTTCTCTGATCACAACATTGGTGTATCTGTACCCACAGTTTTACACATAACTTTATAAGTTCACAAGATAATAATACTGATTTTACTCTAGAAACAGATTCTTTTAAGAACTAAAACACAGTGTTATCTTGAATTTAGCCTTCTTAAAATAAACTCCAGACATGTTACACTTTAGCAGAACACACACAAACTACAAAGCCTTGCTTTAAAACACATAACAGGCATATCGAGTCCAAAGACTTTAATCACGACTCAGTAACTGGGTCTGCACTAATACACAGCCACCACATTCTTTAACCCCTTAACTGGCAGCAAAAAAATCACCTGACAAAAACTACATAACGCCTTCTGGTTATTACTGGCTCTGAAAAACCCATTTCATAGCCTATTAACTGGCCGCGTCTGGTCCGCCGGCCGAATAAAGTGCATTTTATATGGCAGGTTAGACCCTCCTATTTTGATTGACACCTTATTCGGCCAATCATGTTAAGAAATGGGTTTGCTAGAGCCAGTGATACTCAGAGGGCGTCACGTAGCTTTGTCAGGTGATTTGGTGCAGCCAGTTAAATGATTGGCCGAATGAGGTGTCAATTAAAAATGGGAGGGTCTAGCCTGCCATATACAAGGGACTACAAACGCCCCGTCACCGGGCCCTGGCGAGTTAAGGGGCTACAATATCGCCACTCGTCTGCCCACTGCTTCCTGCTCCTCAGTTTTATTTACATTTTAAACACTGAGGGCCTTGGGGGGGCAGTTTGAATGGGCGCTGTTTTTCAGTGCTCATATTACATCTGTCCTTCCAATTTTAATAGCACCATAGCTTTCACACAGTCATAAACATTCTTCTCATTACATACACTCACATCACCCCCCACACGTTGGGTGGGAGGAGAGGGTGGGTGGGTCTTCTCACAACCCAGTTTCTTGCACCCTGCCTGGGGTGGGGACTGGTTAGTTGTTCGGGGCTGGGTTGGCTGCTTCCCTGGGTTACCGCTGGCTCTGTGCTGGTACCTGCTCTCACACACTAGGGGACATGTATGGAATCCGTGTGTGTTTGCATGCATGTGTGTGTGTGCCTGTGTGTGTGTGTGCGAGCGTGTGTGTGTGCAAGCGTGTGTGTGTGTGTGTGAGCGTGTGTGCGAGCGTGTGTGTGTGTGTGTGTGTGTGTGCAAACGTGTGTCTGTGTGTGTGTGTGTGTGTGTGTGTGTGTGTGTGTGAACGTGTGTGTGTGTGAAGGATACTTATGAGTTTGGTCAGCCAGGTTTCGAACCCAGGGGGTAAGTCAGATTTCCACAGTTTCAAAATACACCTCTTTGCAATCATCATACAAAGAATTAGAGCAATATGTGTGTTACAATCCAGGTTTTTCAGAGTATTAGAATATCCCAACAGAGCAATTCCAGGATCAGGCACAACAATGATATTAAAGACAGTAGAAAACCATTGAAAAATAAGAGACCAAAAGTTATGTAATTTTGGGCAAAACCAAAAAAGATGTGCTAGTGTTCCTTCCGCTGCCTGACATCTGTTGCACAGTGAAGAGAGATTAGGGAAGATTTTACTTAATCTAATTTTTGAATAATGTAACCTATGAACTACCTTGTACTGAATCAGTTGAAGCCTAGCATTAATTGAACAGTGCTTGATGTTCGTTAATATTTCATCCCACGTTTCCTCTTCGATCTTGATAGTAAGCTCACCTTCCCAGGCTAGTTTTATTTTAATCGTAGATGAGTCCAAGGTTTTTGAGAAAAAGCGGACCATCGTTGAGATCAAATGTTTTGCTTCAGGGGGACCTAGGAGGGATTTTAACAATGCATTAAACTCCGACGGCAATTTGTACGACTTCATAGTCTGACGGATATAGTGTCTCAGTTGTAAATACCTAAAAAACTGAGATTTTGAAATGGAGAATTTGGACTGCAACTGCTCAAAAGAGCCCAGTTGTCCATCGATATAAAGGTCCACTAAGCTGACAACACCTGCACGGCTCCACTCCAAAAAGGCTGTGTCTGTAAGTGATGGTAAGAAATCATGGTTCTGCCAGATTGGAGCTTGAACCGACGTGTGTGGGAGTGCACAGTGTTTCCTAATTTGATTCCAGATCCTCTGGGTGCTTGACAGAATGAAATGGTCCTTCCTATAGACCGCAGGGGGCCTTGGGGTCGAGAAGAGAAGCGCGGGGAGGGAAGTGTTATGGGCTAGCCCTTTTTCGATGATTAGCCAAGGAGGCGGAGTGTGCCCATCTCCCCTCTCAAAGCCATATTGCCAGTACGTCAGAACTCTGACATTGGCAGCCCAGTAGTAATGCAAAAAACATGGCAAACCCAAACCCCCACTGTCTCTTGGTTTTTGGAGGTGGCTTTTGGCAATCCTATGTATTTTGTACCCCCAAACAAATGGCATGATAATAGAGTCTAAAAGCTTAAAAAAAGATTTAGGAATAAAGACAGGAATGTTCTGAAATAAATACAAAAATTGTGGCAATGAAACCATCTTAATAGCATTTACACGTCCAATCAGGGATAAAGGTAGTGTTCTCCATTTTTCTATATTCTCCTTGAGTTTGGTCAGTTTCTCTGTGAAATTTAATTTAAAAAGGTCACTTGCCTTTTTTGAAATTTTTATGCCCAAATATTTCACATAATCAGAAGTTATTTTAAAGGGTGTAGTTGTCATAAATAGTGGATCCAAGTCATTCGCCACTGGTATAAGTTCACTCTTCTGCCAATTAATGGTATAACCGGATACCTTTCCAAAGGAATTAACAAGCTGGAGCAAATGTGGTATTGACTTCTCTGGGTCAGAGACAAAAAGGACCACATCATCTGCATATAAAGAAATTTTGTGATCAGCTCCCCCTAAAGTTATAGGTTTAATGAGGGCATGCTCTCTCACGCTAATTGCCAACGGTTCGATAGATAAAGCAAAAAGAAGTGGCGAGAGGGGGCACCCCTGCCGAGTCCCTCTTTTTAAAAAAAAGGAGGGAGACCTGTCTGAGTTTGTAATAACTGATGCTGTAGGCTGAGAATATACCATGCGCACCCAGGAGACAAAAGACGAACCAAGTCCAAATTTCTCCAATACCCTCAAAAGATACCGCCATTCCACCTGGTCGAAAGCCTTCTCTGCGTCCAAACACAGGATGGCTTGCTTAGAGGTTTTATCAAAGGGATAATACATAATATCCATCACACGTCTAACATTAAAAAAAGAAAATCGCTTTGGGATGAAGCCTGTCTGGTCAGTGTGAATAACCGATTCTATACATTTATTTAACCTTTTTGCAAGTATTTTAGTGAATATCTTAAAATCTAAGTTAAGCATGGAAATTGGACGATATGATGAGGGCTCTGTTTCATCCCTTTCCGGTCTGAGTAGGAGCGAGATATTTGCATCATATGGGGTTGGAGGGAGATTTTCAGATCCCATTGAGTGTAAAAACATCCTGTGTAGAATTGGGGTTAATTGATTTGCAAATTTCTTATAAAATTCAATGCCAATTCCGTCCGGTCCAGGGCTTTTTCCGCTTTGCAGTGATCTGATAGAATTCAGAACTTCTGTTGGGGATATTTCCGCATTGAGGGCTTAACGAGAAGCTTCATCTAGCTTCGGTATATTTAGATTTTTTAACCAGTTATCCACATCACCCGAGGAATTAGATCTGTAAAGCTCTTCATAATATTCTTTAAAGCGGGCATTTATCAGTTTTGGGTCCGTTAGGATTTCTCCTGAGCGAGACTTTATTTTGTGGATG
The DNA here is from genome assembly GCF_007364275.1 of Archocentrus centrarchus. NCBI lineage: Eukaryota > Metazoa > Chordata > Actinopteri > Cichliformes > Cichlidae > Archocentrus > Archocentrus centrarchus. Next base: position 19,947 of record NW_022060275.1, on the reverse strand, counting down.
GCTCTACTGGCCTGTTGTCCCCTCAGTTGGCGAGCTAAGAGTGTATGAGGTTTGTCCCCAAGTTCAAAATACTGTCTCCTAAGTCGCAGGATCTGATCACTAACCTGGCGTGATAAAATTTTGTTATACTCGTATTTAAGGTTGAGAATATTTTGTAGTGTTTGAGAGTTGCCTGTGCTTCTATATATCTAGTTGTGAGATCTGAGAGTCGATTTCCTCTAAGCGAATTTTGCTTGATTTTTTCAAAGCCGCCTCATATGCAATAATTTGGCCCCTCATAACAGCTTTAAGCGCTTCCCACAAGACTGAATCTGAGACATCTGAAGTATCATTAATCTCAAGATATTCTGTAATTTTTTTAGACATATGTCTACAAAAATTTTCATCTGCCAAGAGAGATGGGCGGAAATGCCACGAGAAGTGCTGTCTGGGTTTGTTGAAATTGAGAGTCATGGCTGTGGGGGCGTGGTCGGAGATCAAAATATTATGATATTTGGTATCTATAACATTTGGTATAAGTTTGGCATCTAATAAGAAAAAATCAATACGAGAGTATGATTTGTGTTTACTAGAAAAAAAAGAGTATTCTCTGTCTGTTGGATGTTGGAGCCGCCAAATGTCAACTAAATTAGTAGTGGCGATAAGATTATTTAAAACCATAGAAGCATTAGAGGGACTGAATGTTTTACTAGCTGATCTGTCAAGATGGGGGTCGAGTATTACATTATGATCCCCGGCAAATATTAAGTTAGTAGCTGAAAGATCAAAAAGCTTTTCAAAGGTTTTTCTGAAAAATGTTGGGTCATCAATATTAGGCCCGTAGATATTCAACAGTGTTACATGAATCGAATAAAGATAACCTGTAACAATGATATACCGGCCGTTCGGGTCCGCTGATGTAGAAATGTGTTTAAAAGGTATGTTTTTCCGAATAACAATCGCAACCCCGCGAGCCTTGCTAGAAAATGTAGATTGATATATTTTGTCTGCCCAGCTACAACGCAGAGACTTCTGTTCAGAAGGTCTAATGTGAGTCTCTTGAAGGAACAACACATCGGCTGTCAGAGATTTGAGGTGTGCAAAAACCTTAGCACGTTTAATTGAATGGCCTAGGCCACGAACATTCCAGCTGACCAAGTTGATGCCCCTATCCCACCTATAAGTGACATAAGAAATTGAAAGTTGAATTATATGAGCGGTGACACAATGAATTGCCCAAGATATGAGTAAAAGTACATAAAAAAATAAAAAAAAAAAAAATAAAAAAAATAAAAAAAAAAGAGAGGATTTAAGGAAAACACATAAAGCGAACTTACATTTACCCACCCCAATCTCCCACTTTCCAAAACGAAGCGAGAGACAAAGTCCTAACATTCTGTCCACAGGGGTCATATACTGGTTAAACCTAACCAGTGGTATCGCTAGTTATCCAACTTTTAACAAAACAAACCAAACAACAACAAAAAGTATATATAGCGTCCCTCCTGGTGACTGACCATAAGCGTTATTATTTTAACATTGCAGTGATGAAAATCAGGAGAATCCTGGTTTTGTTATAAGAACTAAAAAGAATAGTACAAATTGATTAACACCATACACATCTGACTATTATTAAACCACACTAAAGAGGTAGGCATCTAAACAAATTAACCTCTGGCAGAGAAGGATAAAAAACGAAAGAAAAAAAAAAAAAAAAAAAAAAACCTATCCCTCTCTATATATTTTTTCCTTCTCTAATTTTCGAGGCATGCTGGTGAGAAACCAATGACTTAATAACCCAGAACTCAACACCCCCAACAGTGCTATGCCTCTATAGTCGTAGCCAAGTGAAGGTCTATTAATCAAATTGTCTTATTAACATTTGGCCGATGCATACCAGACAGACCGGTGCTCAGCGATCATCACTCCCGGGTGGCCCGGTAACTGAGCAGAAAGCGATCAGCATCCTCTGGGGTGTTGAAAACCTTATCAATGTCGGCACCTTTGGTGACTCGGAGTCGCGCCGGGTAGAGGAAACCAGTACGCATCCCGGCTTCCTTGAATTTTTTCCTCACCTCTTCAAACGGTTGGCGCCGCTTCAGGGTCTCAGCCGGAAAGTCTGGAAATATGTGGATCCGTCTCCCGTCATATGTCAGAGGTGTGTTCTCACGTGCCAGCCGCAGTATTTTTTCCTTGACTCGAAAACTATGAATTCGGGCTATCATGACACGGGGACGCCCTCCGACATCAGATGGCTGTCCCAGTCTGTGAGCTCTGTCGACCTCTATCGGGGTAGGAAAGTGAGCAGGGCCCAGCAAATCACGCAGAAAACTGACACAAAAGTCTACAGGGTTGTTACCCTCAGCTTTTTCTGGCAAGCCCACCACTTTTATATTTTGTCGCCGAGAGCGCGCCTCGAGGTCGATAACCTTGTGTTGGAGTAGTTTGTGGTTCTCCTCCAACTGCCGCCATTGTTGTTTTAGCTGGGTGAGCTTAGCATCATGGTTGCTGCCAGCTGCCTCCAAAGTAGAGATCCGATCATCGTGATCAGTCAGAGTAGCTTGCATAGTTTGCAGGGATGTCTCCAAGTTGTTGAATCGATCATCCATCTTCTTACTCAAATCGGTTATAGCGGCAAGTATGGCGGATGTTTCCGTGTTTGCCTCCATCGGCGGTGTTGGCTCTGGGGAGTTATCTGTGTCTTCGATGCTAATGCTAGCTTTAGCCTCTCGCCCCGAGTTTGCACAGAGAGCTTTCTTGTAGTTATTCTGCTGTTTTTGTTCTCTCCTGGTAGCCATAAGTGCATAAACACAATATGGACGTAATGCCCAACTTTCTAGCAGGTACAACTGAATCAGAAATGTTGTATTGCTTGAATAATAACGAACCAGAAGGGAGCTCAGAAAAAATGCGTCTATACCATAGCGTGCACTCTAGCGCCCCCCGTCTGCACACCGGATCTTGACGGATACGTTTTTTAGATTTCTCCGTAAATGGACAAGATTGGACCCTGAAAGAATCAAACTCTGAATGACATCTGTTACATATCTGGAAAATATCCATTAAAACATCTGTGACAGATCAGATCATCCCGTATTCTCTCTGGAAACATTACGGATACGTGACAGATTCATAATTTTGGATCTGCCATGGATCATTCCGGAGCATTCCGGATCTTTCCGGATACAGGCCCTTTTTGTCCAGTCATAAAGCACCTCAAAGTGACTGTTTGTTGTGATTTGGTACTATATAAATTTTATTTTGAATTGAATTGATTTGAATTGAATTGAACTGAAACGAAAGAGCAATTCAGAAGACCCGTATGAAAGAGGCATCAAGGGAACTGTTTACCCTGCCCGGATAGGATTACTGGGGCCCCACCCTGGAGCCTGGTCTGAGGAGGCGGCTCAAGGGAGCGTGTCTGGTGGCTGTGCATTAGGCCGGGTGGTGCCTGGCCTGGCGCAGTCCAAAGAGAATACATGGACCCACCCTCCTGTAGGCCCAACACCTGCAGGAGGTGTCGTAGGGGTTGGGTGCAGTGTGTGTCAGGTAGTGGCCAAGGGCAAAGGCCCTGGCAGAACGATCCCCGGCTATCGAGACTGGCTATTGGGACATGGAATGTCACCTCTCTGGTGGGGAAGGAGCCTGAGCTAGTGTGTGAGGTTGAGGCATAGATATAGTCAGACTCACCTCAACACATGGCCTGGGTTCTGGAACCAGTCTTCTGGAGACAGTCTGGACTCGGTTCCAGTCTGGAGTTGCCCTCCGTGAGAGGTGGCAAGCTGGGGTGGGTATTCTTGTATTCCCTCAGCTTGCTGCCTGTACGCTGGAGTTTTCACCAGTAGGCGAGAGGGTTGCTTCCCGGCGCCTTTGGGCTGGGGAACAGGTCCTGACTGTTGTTTGCACATTGCGCTTATGCTCCAAATGACAGTTCAGAGTACCCACCATTCTTGGAGTTGCTAGGCAGGGATGGAGGACCTTAGAGCACTAGGATACTCCATCCAGTGACTCCATTGTCCTGCTGGAAGGAGTCAATGGTCACGTAGGCAATGACAGTGAGACCTGGAGGGGCATGATTTGGAGGAAAAGTCTGCCTGATTGGAACCTGAATGGTTGTTATTGGACTTCTGTGCAAAACACAGTTTGTCCATAACGATCACCATGTTCAAATATAAGGTAAGTGTACGTGGCACCAGGACACCCTAGGTCGCAGGACGATGATTGGTTTTGTAATTGTATCATCAGATCTGCAGCTGTATGTTCAGGGCACTTGGGTGAAGAGAGGAGCTGAGCTGTCAACTGATCACCACCTGGTGGGGAGTTGAATTAGGTAGCGAGAGGATGCTGGACATACTTGGTGCACCTAAACATATTGTGAGGGTGCACCTGGCAGAGACCCTATTCCACGAGATCTTCAGCTTCCACTTCTGGCAGAACTTCAACAACATTCTGAGGGAGGCTTACAACACTGAGTCTGAATGGACAATGTTCTGCACCTCCATGGTTGAGGCTGCTGCTCAGAGCTGTGGCTGCAAGGTGGTTGGAGCCTGTCGTTGTGGTAACCCCCAAACTAGATGGTGGTCACCAGACGTGAAGGGAGCCATCAAGCTGAAGAAGGAGTCCTATCAGGCTTGGTTAGCTTGTGGGACATCGGAGGCAGCTGATGGGTGGTGGCAGGCCAAATGAAATGTGACTCGAGCGGTGGCCGAATCAAAAACTCAGGTGTGGGAGGAGTTCGGTGAGGCTATGGAAAAAGACTTTTGGATGCCCTTGAAGTGATTCTGGCAAACCATCAGGCAACTCAGGACAGGGAAAAGGTGCTCTACTCACACGGTCTATTGTGTGGGTGGGGTTCTGCTGAGGCTATAGTCGGATGCTTGAAGGAATACTTCGAGGACCATTTTAATCCCATTGACATGCCTTCTGTAGCGGAAGCAGAGTCTGGGGATGAAAGGGATGACTCGCCCCCACTTGGGGGTGAGGTCACTGAGGTGGTTAAACAACTACTTGTTTACAGGGCCCCTGGGGTGGATGAGATTTGCCCTGAGGTCCTGAAGGCTGTGGATGTTGTAGGTGGCATGCCTCTGCAACATTGCATGGGGCCGGAGGGTGTGCTCCAAATTTTGGGGATCAGTCTTCAGCCTCCTCGGTAAGGTCTATGACAGGATGCTGGAAAGGAGGGTCCATCCATTAGTCAAATCTTGGATTCAAGAGGAAGAATGTGGTTTTTGTCCTGTGACGGAACACTGGTCCAGCTCTTTATCCTCTCAAGGATATTCAGCTGTGTGTGGGAGTTTGCCCATCCAGTCTACATGTGTTTTGTGGACTTGGAGAAGTCATTCAACCACATCCCTCAGGGTATCCTGTGGGAAGTGCTGTGGGAGTATGGGGTGTCTGACCTGTTACTGCGGACCATTCAGTCCCTGTACAGCGAGAGCTTGGTCTGTATTGCCAACAAGCTGGACTTGTTTCCTGTGGGTGCTGGACTTTGCCAGGGCTGCCCTTTGTCACTGATTTTTAGGCGTAGCCACGTGGCGGAAGGCTTCCACCTTGTTGGCCTAAGAATCTCATCTCGGCTCTTTGTGGATGATGCAGTTGATTAGCAGTTATCCCTGTCTGTTTGACGCTCTCAGGCATCCTATGGATGCAGCTTCTTCTTCTTTTGGCTGCTCCTTTTAGGGGTCGCAGATCACCTCCCTCCCTCCATCCGACCCTGACCTCCCCCTCTATCACACCAACCCTCTGAATGTCTTCGTTCACTACATCCATGAATCTTCTCTGTGGTCTTCCTCTTTTCCTCCTGCCTGGCAGCTCCATAGTCAACATATTTTGTCCAGTATATCCACTCTCCCTCTTCAGCACATGTAATGACTCCTGATTCTCCATTCAAGGTCAATAAAAAGTGTTTGGCGTTAAAAAATAAAACATATTTTGGACTATTTGATAGCAAACTTTGCTGCTCCAAATAAAACATAAATTTGAACATTTCACGTTAAAAGATTACATGGAATTTTACTTATAAAAAGTTATTTATCTTGTTTTACTTCTGGACAAACAAAAACAAAAACATATTCCATTTCACTCATCTGTAGATGCAGAAATTAGAGACAAACACAGGAAGGCCCTGAAGGAATCCATCTGTGACAGTGGGCTGCAGACTAAAGAGAAAGTCAACTGAGAACCCATTTTTTAAGCAAGAGAAAGGGAAACATGAAAGGTCTGCCTGCAGCTTAAGAAGAGCTGCATGATGAGGCAATGCGGCACAGGTGTGGAGTAGTGATGCCAAACACCTGCCCAGGAAGGAGGAGCCTCAAGAGACCGCCTCCCAGACGGCCATGAACCTGTCCCCAAGCACGCCCATACCATGGAGGAGAGAAAGAAAGAGAAAAACACACACACACCCACACACCAAAACCCCAGGACATGACAACCCTCACTGAAATATGATGTTCAGCAGTAATGTTCTTCTATAAGCAGCTCTGAAAGAAACCGCTCAGTTTAGAAAAGAGCTTCAAGGGTTTCTCCCAGTAGGTTTTCAAGGGGTAAAGACATGGAAAATGAAACAGTGTAACAATGTCCATCATGCATGGATGGATACTCTTAATTGCTTTGATAAATTTTTGTATGTAAGAAAAAATTAGCTCATCTCTCGCTGTGTTTTTAATGCCTCTTTGTACAAATTTGAATGCTAAATTTTTTGACATAGTAGGACTTTTACTTAAATACTTCTTTCACCATTCTGTCAAATAAACATTAAACACAAAGTCTTTAATAATCCCTCAGTGTCAGGACTGCACTTCTTCACTGCATGTATTTATCAGGGATCATCTTACTGTCACACTGGCAGATATCTGCCACTTTTTTAAATTAATAGTAGCATTATTTTATAATATGTTTATGATTTTTTCAAAGCACCAAATATGCAATTATATTATTACCCCCTCTCTGTCTGGGTCACTTGGCCATGTTGGATCTAGGCTAACTACATGTGTTATTAACAAATGTCACCAGATCAGGTTTTCTGTACATTTCATGTTTTTGGTAAATGAATTACAGTGAAACTGAGCTTGAAGGGGAGAGAAGAGAATCTGCATCAATGCCATAAGAGAGAGACTGTGAGAGAGGAATAGAAAGATTCAAGAGGAAAAAATTCAAGATGGAGGATTATTTAATTTAGAGAATTAAAGATTAAGACTTAAAGAGAAAGAGAAAGAATTGAAAGAGAAAGAATTAAAAGAGAAAGGGAAAGAATGAAGATAAAGAGGTCAAGATAGAGAGAGTGCTGTGATAGATAGTTAACCTTTTCAGGATATACGCTTACTCTATGATGGCTGGGACAGGGTTCAGCCCCCCCCCCCCCCCCCCCCCCCCCCTCACAGGTACAGATGTGAGATAGAAAGTGGTCAGTCAGAGGCACCTTTTTTTCCACCTCGTTAGAAACAGTCTCCTTGTATTCATATTTTATTTAAAATACCCGATAATACCAACATGAAGCTTTGTCTTCATGTTGGGCTCCAGGACAGACAGTGTTACAGAGGAGTTTCTACTAAGCACAGATTCACAGTAAAGCATGAAGCTGTACCTAAAAACAAAGATGGTGTCCTTAATATGTCAACATTCAATAATATCATATCAATCAATTAAAAGTTGAAAAAAAAAAGTATTTTGGGTTTTTTTTTCTTTTGTTGTATCTAAAAAAATGCTAAAAAAATCTGAAAATAAAACCTGAGATGGAAAAAATAAGGCTTTAATAAAATCAATCTCCTCTAATATCCACCTTTAATCACTTAATGTTAACATTTAGATGGAATCAGTAAATATGTGTAAGTATTGTCTCTGATGTGTCATAAATATTCTTATATGAAGTTTATTTTTATTAAATTGAAGTCAAAACAGACGTCTTTACACCATTTTACATGATATATTTAATGAGCAGTATAATTTTGTGTGCAGATTATAAAACAGCCTCGTGCTCAGTATGTTTTCAAAGCAGCAGCTGACCCGGGGTCAGAAACTTCACAGATCTTTAATGCTGAATTACACTTAATTTTACAGGAAACAGCAACATCTGTCAGGAAACTGCAACATCTGCATTCATGATGGTTCACATTAAACTGGATAATAAAACATCAAACAGAGACTTCTGATGACAGTACAAAACAAACGAAACAATTATTGGACAAATCAACAGGTCTTATAATTAAAATAACACGAATCACCGTTTTGAGCATCGATCTGAACTATTACAGGTTTTTTTTAATAACTTTATGATCATTTAACTTTTTTCCAGTTTAGTTTCCAGAGTGGGTTTCCTCACTTATAGTTTTAACAATGTTTGCCTTTAATTTTACTTTAATTAGTTCTACAGTTCATTTTAAAGTGCTATTATTATTATTATTATTATTATTATTATTATTATTATATGTTTAATGAGGAAAAGATTTAGAAACACATTTTAAGTGACAGGCTACAAATTGACAGTGAAAATCAGAATGAGGAGATATAATTAATGAATCTGTCAAATAATCATAAAGATAACAATACCACCAATTATTACTACTATTACTAATATTATGGGTCTGCATGTCTGCTACAATGGACAAGTCTCTCTAGAAAAACATCAATGCAATATTATTTTATTTACATAGGTAAAAAACTAAGTAAATACAATAATAACTAAGCAGAAATATCCATTTACAAAAGACAATAAATAAATATTTCAACAGTTATCTGTTTCTCAGTATATTTAAATTAATTCAATTTTATTTATATAGCACCAAATAACAAAGAGTCGCCTCAAGACGCTTTGTATTGTGGGTAAAGACCCTACAATATTACAGAGAAAACCCAACAGTCATAATGACCCCCTATGAGCAGCACTTGGTGACAGTGGGAAGGAAAAACTCCCTTTTAACAGGAAGAAACCTCAAGCAGAACCAGGCTCAGGGAGGGGGGGTCATCTGCTGTGACCGGTTGGGGCTATTCATTCACTGAGATTGCACATGTACAGACCCTGTTATAAATTAGATTTTTTTTTTTTTTTTTTTACTTGTAAAATTTCACAACACATTCAGCAACACACAAATACACATGAATGTAAAGTATGGATGTGCATTCACCAGTAATTCGGCTCAGTGTGATCCACTTAGTTCTAGTTGATAACAGATCATCTCAAGGTGTTTTATATTTGTCAGTAAAGACTCTGCAAACTGAGAGAAAAGGCTCCAAAGATCACATGAGCCTCTACAAGCAGCACATGGTTAAAGTGGGGAGGAAGAACTTCCTTTGAACAGGAAGAAACTTTCATCAGCACCAGTTACAAAACACACACTTTCACACCTGCATTTGGTTATAAAGAGAAAAAAAAGACATTTCTCATGTTTAGAAACACTTTAATTTAACCTAATTTAACAATGAATTCTTGATTATTGACTGATTATTTTCCTGTTTTCTAAGAGCTCATCACAGTGTAGCTGACTCCAGTTCCACCTCTTCACTTCACTGTCCTGACTCAAACTCCTCTCAGCTTTGAGCCAAGTGAGGCGTCTTTGTAATAAAAGAGCTTTGAGTATTAGCATTAGAGCAGCCATCCTTTTATTATTTACCCTCTTTGTTTGTTTTTAATTTTCTGACGTCTGATTCTTCATTAGTGACGATTCCAATAACGCTGTGCTATTGACTACAAACAACAGTTTAAATATTCACTAAATATTGACTGTTGTCTTCTTGCATTCTTACATTTACTTGCACTTTTTTTTCTTTTTGTTTTTTACATTTTTTAAGATATTTTATAATTTACATCTTATGCGTATTGCATAGTAATACTACATCTATGCACATACAGCATAGACCTGTGGATAGTTAAGTCACAGTAAAAGTCTGTTCTATTCTATTCTATTCTATTCTATTCTATTCATAATTCTGTGAGCCTGAAATCTGATATATTGAAGTGACCCAGTGCATTTAAATTTTTGTGCCCTTTGACAGATGTTACAGTTTTTGGTGTGGCTCAAAGTAAAGTACGTGGCACCTCTCTGAGAGGACTTTGACACCGTGATGAGAACTAACTGTTCCCACCACTTCTGTCCAGGTTCCCACAGAGAAACATACCTGCCGATCTCCAAAGTCTCCAAACAGTGTTATAGTAAAACAGCAGAGAAGGGATCGTATATGGTGCGCATAAGGAGCAAAGGTCACTCAGAGGTCACAGAGTGCCCAAATCAAAATTTTTCTGATCTGAGATTAAGAAAACATCTAAAGAGGGACTGAGATGGTCACAAGTCACCTGTGGTGTAATTTCAGCATGTGCGTGTTTCCTACCACTGCTTTGAATGCACACACTAATTTTAATAACCAAGGATTGTTATGTAAGAGTTAATTGATATTTAATTATTATTTATAGTTTTAAGTAATGCTATGAGAAAATGTTAATGCTAGAGAAGTGGGGACAGTGTTTAAAGGCTGCAGTGATTACACAGTTATATAATTAAATCCTAATGTTTTATTGTCTCAGGTAAAACACGTTTCAGGTGTTTTTTCTGATAAAAATAATTATAACTACTGTCTGAAATATTTAATTTTTAATCATCAATCCATCAATTTATACACTCTAAATTAATCTGTAGTTCAAATTTGTTGTTGAGAGAATTTTTGGCCTGGGACAGAAATTAAGCTGAACCATGAGATATGAGCAGTATATAAATATATATAAGTATATATATGTATATAAGTATATATAAGGTGAGCAAAGCTTTCACATTTCTGCTCCATCAGCAGGATGTTTCAGACCAGATTATTCCTCAGTAGGAAGCAAACTCAGATGCTTCTTATTTCTTTTAAGGAGCAAAACTAACAAAACAGCCACAGCAGCTACAACAGTGACAGCAGCAGCAGCAGCAGCAACAGCAGCAACAACCAGCGGGGCAGTCGGAGTTCCAACCTGCTCAACATCAGTGTTTCCATCAGCATCTTCTCTTTCCATGATGAGCTTCTCCAACGTGTCTTTGTTTGTTTCACCTGCAGAGGAAAGATCAGCTGTCAGAGCAGAACCCTTCAGACAAAGCAGCAGCAAAGAGTCCTGCAGGTCAAAGGACGAGGAGAGCAGCTTCATCTCCACGTCAGAAAACATGAAAACATCTGTTATAGGGACGTTTTTAACTTAGATAAAATACGTTTGGCTGCTGAGCGTCCACAGGAGCACTTTTAGCCTCCGTGTTAGCAGCATGCTGTGACTTTAACATTCAACAGTGTTAGCTTAATGCCTGTTTGTTATCTGTGTTACTCATAGCACAGTGAGTCACTCCACAGGTTTCACACCAGGCGACCTTCCTGATGCCACAGGGGATTCATGTGAATGTGTTAACCACTACACTGTGGAGGCATCGCATTTGCTTTGTGACAAAGGCAGAAATATCAAACTGAATTGGAAAGGAGGCGGTTCTCAGGGGGAGCCCACTCACCTGTGACTGTGAGCTCGATGAAGTGGCTGATCTCAGTGTGAGCTCTCTTACTTCTCACAGGGTTCCTCACTGCTATGTGACACTCATATATCCCAGCGTCATTAAATGTGACGTTTTTCAGGATCAGAGAAAAGTCTCCGTCCTTCATCTCCGGGTTCCTCAGCTTCACTCGCCCGTGGAAAGATGGATGCTGGTAGTTTTGATAGGAGCGCCTGTTCCTGTAGAAGTAGACGTAGCCGTCTGTGTTCAGGTCAGGTCTGCTCCACTTCAGCACTGAGATGGTTTCATGTTTGGAGATCTGACACTGAAGAGTGACGTCCTCTCCGAGCTTCACCTGCACATCCTGCTGCAGAGCTGAAGACAAGAATCATCAGTTATCATTAGTTTCACGCCAAAGTTTGTTTTTTTTAAGACATGAAACTCATTTTAAAATGTCTGATATATATATATCAAATCAAACACTGCAGTTTACACAGGTGTTGGTCTAAAACCTGAAGAGAACCCTGCACAATGTCAAATGATCCTCATTTCCATAAAAATTTTTAATTTAGCACAATTGGTTTTTATTCTGTGGAATAAAACAAGGAAAGAATGAGGAAACGAAAGCAGGAATGTGATGAGCTCATGCTTATATGTAAATTGCGGCAATGCGATTTACAGAAAAGGGAAGAGCTTGTTTCAGAGAAATCATTACCAATTCACACACATTCAGTTTCACACTGACACTCTGATGAGTCAGCATTCAGCATCTTGCCACACAACACAGCCCAGCAGGACCACTTTGCCACTGTTGGGTTTGTTACTCATAAAAAAGTACTTGTTACTTTTCTTAAAAATAATGCAGTACATTAATTAATTAGTTACACTACTTGTTACATTACATTCCTCTTACGTCATAAAATGACCTGAAAAGCATCGTCACATAATTACCAGTTATAAACTAAGTGATATTATAAGTTACTTTATTAGTTACTTTCAACAGCAGCCGGTCTTGTGCCAAAAAGTGATTGTCTGCCACAGGGTTATAATAGTTTTGGATTTTACATTATCGGTTAGTTTTAGTTAGTTTTTACTTTTTTTTTTCTTTAATTCATTTAGTTTTAATTAGTTTTCAGAGTGGTTTTGCTCGTTTTATTTTTTGTTTATTGCTTAGTTTTAGTTTAGTTTCGTTAGTTTCAGTATTACCGTATTTTTCGGACTATAAGCCGCTACTTTTTTCCCACGTTTTGAACCATGCGGCTTATAGCCCGGTGCGGCGTTTCTGTGGATTTTTCTTTAACCACCAGGGGGCTCTTTAGCAGGATATGAATCATGGGACGTCAAAGTTGGAAATCAAAGAAGAAAGCGCCAACAAGTGCTAGCAGCAGGCACAAAAGAGATTTTTTTCAAACTCCCTCATCATGGAAACCACAAAAAGAACTTCCTATGATGCCGCTTTTAAGTTGAGGGCTATCGACCTGGCACTACAGGAGGGAAATAGAGCCGCTGCACGTAAGCTCGGCGTGAACGAATCAATGGTGAATTGACTTGTTATAACTCAAATTTGGGGTTGTCTGTCCCCCTCTGCTGAGTGCCGAGTAATTGTGGAAAACCGAGAGCGGCGGAGATACCAGCGGCTTATAGCCCGGTGCGGCTTATATATGTACGTTTCCAGTTTTTTCCAAAAAATTTGTAGGTGCGGCTTATAGTATGGTGCGCTCTATAGTCCGGAAAATACGGTAGTTTTAATTTTTCATACTTTGTCAGGTGCAAGATTCAAAGTACAAGAGTAACTCTTGTGTAATAAAAACTCAACAAAAGATACCGTTTAAAGAAATTTATTCAACAACCAAGTGTTCAAAAGACAGCAGCACTACGTGCTAAATGTGTGTAAAAAATGTGTTTCCGTAGCTGCCTTGTGTGCGCTTCTCAGGTGGTGTTGTTGATATTGGTGTTTTTTCCTCACCGAGACGTGTTCCTATGGAGCTAAATTGGGGCCATAAAGTTTGTTCGAAAAAAAATAAATTGAAACTGAAAAATTATTTTGAACGTTTTGCAACCAAAAAAAAAATAGTTTGAAAATGAAAAAAAGTTTTGCAACTGAAAAAAAAAAGATGTGAAACTTAAAAAATTTATTTCAAAACTACATTTCAGATTCAAGTTTTTTTTTTTCCACTTTCAGATTTTTTTTTCGCAGTTTAAATTTTTTTTTCGAGTTCAAAGTTTTGGCCCTGTTTTGGCTTGGGGGGCGGAGCCTCAGATGACGGGGGTGTGGAATCATGACAATGGCAATGGCAGTTTTTACCTTGATTAAATATATATATATATAAAAGTCACTTTGCCAGAAACTGATTGCAGCTTGTACCTTGTGATAGAAATGCTGTTTCTCTCTCAGATATCATTCAGAGAATGTTTGACACGTTTCACAGATTATAGGTCAACAAGTCATTTACAGCAGTTTAAATACAGGCGATCACTTGTCGGCAAATATCGAAAATCACTTTTTGGCACAACACCGGCAGCACCCCCGCTGCCTCAACATAAAAATGACAACCAGGAAACGAGGGCGAGTCAGCCGTGTTTAAGGGCAGCATTTCCTCTGCTACATACTGTCCGACCATCATCCACTTACTAGTTTGTACCAAAGTCCAGATTTCGTTGTTTGGGTGCTGGGGGGCTCCTGCATTAGCCGCAGCTCTGCTTCGCTCCACCTGGTGGGACTCGCTCTGTAAGTGTGACTGCTCCGTGACTCCAGATGTTTCTTCAAATCTGACTTAATGTATTTGAACCTAGACAGCACTTTGTCGCCAGCACAGAGCGCACAGCTAACCTTGATATTGTCATCTTTAGCTGACACAGACTCACAATAGTGCCTGTATTTTAGCTAGAAAACGCGCATCTCTCTCCTCCCTGCATTGTTTATGTTTGTGTCGCTGTGCTGTTATTGTCCTCATGCTGCAAAGGGGACGCAATTGTCCCATCGGCCAGCGGTCACTCCCCGAGACTCAAGAAGAAAGCAAAAGTATATCTTTGTACTGAGGAAAATGACAAAAAAGTAACGCACAGGGACCTGGATAAGTAACTTTAATTTAATGGACTGCAAATACTAACGCGTTAGATTACTCGTTACCGAGAAAAAGTAGTCAGAGTAGAGTAAGGCGGGATGTCAGTGATGTCAGTAACGCACTTAGTAATGAGTTACTGACATCACTGGTGGTTTGAGAAAAAATAACAAAGTTGCTGGACTCACCTGTAGACAGAGAAATTAGTGACAAAAACAGCAGAAATTTGACCGAAGCCATCTGTGACAGCAGGGTGGAGAGGGGAGCAGAAGCCTGACCTGAACAGAGTGAAGAACATTTACAGTACAGAGCAGCTATTTCACAGAAAGGCTGGGGATGAGGGAGGGAACACAGAACAGAAACTGAAACTATGTTTATTCAAATGTAAAAGCACGTGAGATTAAAATTCTGTGTCCAAGCAGAACTGTAAACAGCAGCGCATACAGCACACAGCAGGGACAGCAGCGCTAAATGATCCCCAACGCCCAAATTATTCAGTTCCACAACATTTTAGTGAGAACATCTCAGGAAGAGGATGTTAAAAAAATGGTAATGTGATGAGTATATGTATGATATCATTGCCCAGGTGGTTCTCAGCTCGAAACCGGAACAAATTAAATGATCTGTTTGTTTGTTTAAGGCACTCTCACAGTCAAAGTATCCATGTGCTGAATTCAACATATGAATAATACCGATCGAGTGCTTCAAAGTTTCTGTTTTCTATTAATCAGAACAGAAACAGAACATCTGCCCTTTCATACAAACCCTCTACCTCAAGATAAATAATAATAATAATAATGCATTAGTCTTATATAGCGCTTTTCTAGACACCTTTACAATTTCATGCACTATTCATTCATTCTTGCCTCTGTTTTACTTTACAGTTCTAATTTAATTCTGCTGTAGAATAAACGAGTGTCGGGATCAACACGAATAAAATGTTATTTAAAGCTATGGAAAAGTATCAACATACAGTTTAATCCAAAAGTGAAACTAATTTCAGGTTCAGCCAGCCGTGATAAGATTTTAATCTGGTGACGGTGTGCTCAGACTGAAACCAAAACTTCTCTGTGTGCAATTTCCTTAGATTTAATTTTAGAACAGAAACTATTTGATTTGGCTGCTTTAAGCGTGATACAGAGGCTCTGCTGACCGAGCCGGTTTATATCTGCAGCTTTTTTTAATCTAGAGCCTGGTGGGACTCGTGTGAATGGAGCCCAGCGGTAGAGCCACAGCGCTGTTTCTCTGCAGCTTGCATGTATCCAGGGGAGTGGTGGCCATCGGGAGGTTTCCCGAACTGCCGGTCGTGTCCAGGTCGAACCGGCCGGTGAACAGATTATGTTTTATTTTACCCAATGAAGCACAGCAGCGCGCTGCAGATCTCGCGGCCACGCGCCCGGACTGAATTTCAACCCCAGCCCTGCATATCTCCAGCTGGTGATGCAGAAAGTGTATAAATGTGTTTGTTTTGTTCCGATGCTGCTGAGGCTCTTTAACGTCGCTGGAACTGCAGCTGCTAACACGGATTAGAGACTGTTCAGTTACATTAGCAGGATATTTATCACCGATAATGTTCAGTCAGTAAAGCTCGGGTCTGTTTGGCTTCAAACTGTCCTCACACTGACTCAGAGTCAGACCTGAACGCACGGAGCAGCCTGCAGTTATATCACAGTAATGTCTCTGAGAGAGGCGGCGCTCAAATAGAGGCGCGCAGAAGAAGAAACAAACAAAACGACCCGTGCGTGAGCGCGCACAGACAGACGCAGACGTTTTTAACCATCCTTCTGCTTTAGGTTTTTTTGGAACCATCGAAAACCAATAAAACACATTCAACCCGCTCCGTAGTCGCAGCACTGTGTGTCTGTAACTGTGACTGTGTATCTGCAGTGAGCGCGGTTTATTAAAGGCCCGTTTACATGATAAATATGAGCAAAGCTCTTATTTGACTGCTGGATTCAGAATAAGTTAAAGCTCACCTGCAGCTCAGCTCCAGCAGCCATTTCCGCCTCATTGTTGTGCTGATGCGACTCTTCAAAGTTTTCTAAATATCCAAAGGATGCTGGGATTCCCGAGGACAGCAGAATATCCGAGTTTAAATCCTGACGAGATGTTAAAGAAAGCCGAAAGTCTCCGAGTGTGAGAGCAGGTTGTTTACAGCAGCTCGCTCTGACTGTTAGTGTTCTTCCTCGTGACCTACTGGGGGTGGGGTCATAAACACGTGCGCAATAACAAAGGAGCTGAAGTTACTGAAAGAAAAAAAAAAGTTTATCCTGCTCCGAGCTGATCACCAACAAACGGATCATAACTCAATTAACTGTCACTTAAAACCCACCACGGAAGCTGTTAGAATGAAACTGATTCATGCTCAGCTTTATTCTGTTCATCTGGGACTGTTTTCTATTTTTGATCTCTCGTCCTCAGGAGCCTCAAACTGAGACGATGTCTCTTTGCTCACACAGTCGAGCACACACTGGTGCAGCTTTGAGTTGTGTCTCCTTTCTAAGGCTGTAGTCACCGTAATAAATTTACAGACATTAATCAATAACTGATCACATGATCAGATCTTAGAAGCACTCACTCAATAGGTCACAAAGCCTCTCAGCCTCATCTTCATCTCAGCTTGTATCTTCATCACATCTTTCTCGCATCTGTCTGCTCCACCTGGATGTGTTGTCTTCTTCTTTACCTGCAGGACTGCCCCCCCCCCCTGTCACTGACTCTCTGCTGTCCTCCAATAATATCCATCCATCCATCCATCCATCCATCCATCCTCTTCCACTTATGTGGAGCCTATCCCAGCTGGCATAGGGCAAGAGGCAGAGTACACCCTGTACAGGTCACATCCACACTCACATTCACACCTATGGGCAATTTAGAATCACCAATGAACCTAACCCCAGTACCTGCATGTCTTTGGACTGTGGGAGGAAACCCACGCAGACACGAGGAGAACATGCAAACTCCACACAGAGAGACCAGAGCCAAGCTGGAGTCAAACCCAGGCCTTCTAGCTTTGAGGCAACAGTGCAGGAGGAACTTTAATAAAACACAGCATCACAGGTCACTCAGAGTGAAACTGAAGGAGCTTCATTCAAATCTGATCCAGGGTCAGTTTGAAGTAAGACTGAAACAATAAATGAAATCCAAATCAGAGCGTTTATTTAAACACAAAAGCAGAAATATATCCAAATGATCTTCACACAGTCAGACAACTCGGGGTGTTTGTCAATTCAGGATGTGTTGAGCCAGGGTGGGTCAGTGGGGTGGGGGTTTCCTGTTAAACTGGCATACTGCTTGGAGAGCTGATCCGGCACATTTAAAGTCAGTCTGTGTCGTCCCCACAGAAATCATTTCCTCAGCTGGCGCCCATCCAACAAGGTCAGTTTTTACTCTCAGCCTGAACCTCTGTGCAGGTTTGAAGTTTGTAAAACATGTAAATCAGGTTCCATCTACCAGGTCCTGGCTCAGCTGCCTCGTGTGTTCCAGATGTTTTCCTCTGATGGCTTCACTGACCACGATGCTCTTCTTTAGTTCTCCATGGACTAAGTGCTGCAGGGATTTGGGCATGTCCCACACTGTGATCCACACCGATGCTAAAGCATTCCTTTGGTTTGTTGGGATTGTTAACTGGTCACTGATAAGATTAAAAGCTGTATGTACATTATTACAAAGTCCAAAAAATATAAAAGTCAGCGGACAGAAATAATAACTTGGCAGGCAGGAAACTACACAACAAACAAACTGATGCTGGAAAGTCAAAAGTAAAGTCAAAGTACAAAGTAAAAGTGGAATGAAATAAAAAAAAATAAATAAACAAATACAAAGGCAGGAAACTCCCACTGAACAAAATGCTAGGGGAACTCTGTGCGTGTGTGGGCGTGTGTGGGTGTGGGTGTGTGTGGGTGGGGGTGGGGGGGTTACCAGCAAAGCACAATGAATAGATAACAGTGATGTGCAGTCAGGTGAGGCAGTGCCTCCCGTCATCATGACAAGTAGAATAGAATAGAATACAATGCCTTTATTGTCATTATACAGGATGTACAATGCGATTGGAGGGCCACTCCTGTTCAGTGCATGCAACAGAAAATCAAACTCTCTAAAATAAAAATAAAAATATTATAATCTAGTATAATCAAGAAATATACAGAAAATAAACAATGTATAAATATACAAAAATAGAATGTATAGAAATATATACATACATTAAACATACGTAAACATACATAAAATATAACAATGATGAGAAAATACATTTGACCACTTCACTGTTCAATAAAACTGTTTTCTGAATTATTTCAACACTTTAATGGTCAAAATCGCGGAATTTACACATCGCCTGTTCAAACACATGAAGAAATGCGGGGAGAGGCAGTGCAGTGCAGTGGTTCACCTCTGGTGGCGCTGTGTCACATACAACAAATGAAGCAGGCGGTTGGCGCATGCCCATTGCTGTCTCTCTTTATATCACTAATATACATGTTTGATTACACATGTGCTGCACATGCTGATGTTCCACAGTCTGTGTAACAAACTGAAAGAATGTGTGTGACGTGTTTATTCTTTATGATCGGTCATAAATTCATGGTGAAAATAAGCAGGGGGAGGCAGGAAGTACCGTGTCACACCAATAGGGGGCAGTGCTGTCCATTATTCAAGAAAAATTTTAAATTCTATATTTAAAAGGAAGCCAAGGAAGAGGAGCCAGTATGGGAGAACTCTGCTCTCTTGATCACAAATCACAGAGATTTAAGACTGTGTGCAGGAAGAGTGTGACCTTTCTCCACTTGTCTCAATTTATTTGGAATGTTAAAGATGTTAAAAAACTACACAGATTACCAGTTAACGAATTAGCCTCTTAATTCTAAATGAGCTCAATGAACTCAGAGATGACCTGGAATCTACAAATTTGAAGGAGTTTCCATTAGTACATGGTACCAGGTAGCAGATACTTTATTTTAGTACTCACTCAGCCGGAGTTCCAAGTGATCTGAGGAGATCCTAAACTGTGATGTGGAAGAACAGCAAAATTCACAGTTCTGGACATTTCAGGCAGCTGCTGGTTATGTGCCTCAGTGGGCTGCTTCTTCTTCCTTTTAAATCTCCACAGAACTACAGAACCAGCTACAGCAGCAGCAGCAGCAGCAGCAACAACAACAACAACAACAACAACAACAACAGCAGGAAGAACCATCAGGACAGTCGGAGTTTCCTCTTCTACCACATCAAGCGTGTTTTCATCTTCACGTTCTCCTTCTGTGACGTTCGTCTCCATCATGTTTCCATGTGTTTCACCTGCAGAGGAAACATTAACAATCAGAGCAGAAACACTGAGACACCAAAGCAGCAGTGAACCAACAGGTGTGTGTGTTCAACAGGTGAAACTGCAGAGACAGCAGCTTCAGCTGCTCATCAGAAAAAAGCTATTTGAGAGCAGCTTCAGCAGTAAAGAGGACTGTGGCTGAGTTTTA